>NC_061081.1:1792201-1877515 GCF_021917145.1 Hypomesus transpacificus | reverse complement strand
CCCAGGTTTTCAATCAGCTCATAAGCTCACAAAACCACCCAATCACCAGCCGCCTCACTCAGACTCTGCCCAATCCCATGTGTTTCAGCTAGGGAAAGTGAACGAATGTGAGCAACATTAATTATTCCTCCTCTACAAGGATCAGGGATCAAATGTAACGTAATGGCTTTTAATCACCTTGGAGACCGTGTTGAATGAGGAAGTGTTTATTGGTGGCAGTGCCCCGAGCAGCTCTGGGGTTCTGTTAGCTGTTCAGGACATCCTGTTAGTGATGGAGCCAGTGAAAGTGCATAGACTCCATGCAATGCTAGGGGTATGTAGTTAGGGTCACTAATGTGAGGCTTAGTGTTAGGGGTATTAGAGCTACTACTGTATGTGTAGGGCTAGTAGGCTGTGGTTAGGGGTATTACATTGATTGTTGTTAATGTTAGGCTTAATATTAGGGTATTAGAGCTACTACTGTATGTGTAGGGTTAGCAGGCTAAGTTTAGGGGCATTTTATTTATGGTTATTCAGGTTTGGCCAAGTACTAAAGCTTGCACTGTATGTGTAGGGATAGTAGGGATAGTAAACTAATGTTGGGGGTATTATAGTTGTGCTATATATGTTATTCGGGGTAGTACTCTGTTTATGGATCTTACTGCATGCTTAGTGTGTATGTGTAGAGGTGGCATTTCGTGAGGGATATAGGATAGCTGGAGGGGATGTGTAGACTGAGTCTGTGTTTGACATTTGACAGGCGTCCTCTTGCCTTGTGTGGGTTTAATAGCTCTAGGTCTCAGTCCCAGCTTCTCCTAAGGAGGTGTGTATGTGTGTTGGGATCCACCTGCCCATAGTGTCTGTTAATCACGACACCCTATGGAATGTGTGGGAAGGAGTGACTCGTCTTGCCCATAACATGGTAACACCTGTTAGCAGTTGCCATGTCAACCGGGTGCCATTTTGTGCACCGGGGTGTGATCCTCTCTCTCTGTGTCACTGTGTGTGTGTGTGTCTGTGTGTGTCTGTGTGTTGGCCTGGGTGTGCCTGCTGATTGGTTTGCTTGGTTGCACACAGCAGTATGTTGATATGATCTTGCTTCCCCTGGGTGCAATTGTTTTGCTCGCCAAGTACTTGCTGCGTACACTACATACCATAACAGCCTTGTAGGGAACCATGCAGTCAAAACAACCTTGACCTTGTCCGTGTGGTTATGGAATAGTTGCAGCACAGAGCAGTTGAATTCCAATTAAGCGCACATCATCCAGAATCAGTAGAACAGCAACTATACAGCCTCAACTGAACAAAAATGGAGCCAATAACTTCAATTTTTTATGATTTAACAAGCTGTTTCTCACTGTGTGGATTCAAATCAAATGTTCTTTGGAACTGCCCCTTTTTAACGTGGACAGTCAAAATGACCCTACAGGTGCCCAAAGGTGTCGATACTCAACATAAATCAGAGGAGACGTAGCAACGGTCTTCTTGAGGCGTCAAATCTCTTCCAGAGTAAAAAAAGAAAAACCTTTGGGAGGAGAGACTCACTGATGCATCTTGCCTTCCCTCTTGGTGTCTTCCGGTGAGAGGCTAAAGAACAGTGGGTTGGCTGGTTCTTAATCGCTATGGAGTTTTACAATGACAGAGAAACCACGTTGTCTGATCCTGGACAGTAGGGAGAGGAGTGAATGACAAGTAAATGATGCTAATCTGGTGTAACAGTTGGTTATGGAAGCACCACTGTGTTGGTGTTGGCCAAGTGTCTCTGTGTCACACTCTTACACTCGTCCATCCTGTCTTCAGCTCACTGGATCTCCCTCTGGGGCCTCTGCTCTACTGCTCTACAGTCTGTATGGATCTGTGTCTCCCTCTCTCTCTCTCTCTCTCTCTCTCTCTCTCTCTCTCTCTCTCTCTCTCTCTCTCTCTCTCTCTCTCTCTCTCTCACTCTCTCTCTCTCTCTCTCTCTCTCTCTCTCTCTCTCTCTCTCCTCACATCACCTGACTTCTCTCCCACTGTGTTGTGTGTTCCCCACAGAGTGGAGAATGGAGAAAATAAGAGGAGGATAAGAGGAGGATGATGGAGGATGAGAGAAGGGGTTTTATGGCACAGGCTCGTTGTTCAGCTAAAATAGGGCTTTAATCGTAGTTGAAGTCTTCTGTGAAATATATTTATATTTCTGTTCTCAGGTCCAGTCCATCCTTTGTAGAAGACAAAGTCTGTTACGTTGTGCCTGAGGATCCACTGGTCACACAATCAAAACACACACACCGACACTCTTTATTTCGGTCTTACATTTCTCTGTTTCTCTCTCTCCCTCCTACTCACTGTCTCTGTCTCTCTCTCTCTGTCTCTCGTTCTACCTCTCTACGTTCTGCTTCTTTCTCCCTCTTTCTCTCTGTCTGTGCCTCTCACATTATCTCGGCCTATCTCTCTCTCGTTCCACCTCTCTGTACGTTTTCTTTATTCCTTTCTCTCTCTTTCTCTCTCTTTCTCTCTCTTTCTCTCTCTTTCTCTCTCTTTCTCTCTTTGTCTTAGGTAACATAAAGGACAGTGACACGAATTGCTAATGTTGACCTGCCCTCCACCCACCCCAGTCCTCTCAGGCAGCATCAGAAAGCTGTTGACTGAGCCTGACCCCGTATTTACATACACTCACATCCCACATGCATTAGCCAGTAATGGGGTTCGCGCTCATGGGCCCTCATGTGCCGACTCAAGTGCCAAACAATACACAGTGACACAAGCCCAAGAGTCCATCTCCCGCCATACAGCTCTGTCTCCAAGCACCTGACGAGTCACACATATCCTGACAGAATTCTGAAAACACACTCTCATGGATGTGGTCGTGAATGAATCATGTTTGCTATTATGTAGCTGTCATTGTGGCTGTGTGTTCTGGAATAATAACAGTGAGTGACAGATCTGCAAGAGTTGAAGGATGCACTGGAAGCAGGACTCCCTTAGGGTAGGCTAGACCAGGCTAGGCTAAACAAGACTAGATTAACCAAAGATAGGCTAGGCAGGGCAAGCAGAATCCAACAATTACAGCTGGAAAAGAGTAATTACTCCATGGTGCGGGCACGCTCTTATCATTTTCCCAGCATGCCGCAGGCCCTGTGGTGTTTTGTGAGACCCAGCAGAGAGGGTGGTGTGTTCATACATCAGACACTCCACATCAGCTGGTTGAGTCTGCATGAGCAGCCAATAACCCAAAGCAATATAGGCCCAGCAGCATAAGGAAATGAGGTTGTGTTCAGTTGAACAATATTTGCTTATTTGCCTTGTCCTGCCTCCAACGCTCCACCCATCCATGCGCTTTTATAGAGGACACACATCACACACATAACACACATGGACTCATAAAGTACATACTAAATGCGCACACACACATACAGTGCCATACAAAACACACATTTACACAAGTATAATACTCTTATCACAGGCACAAACACACACACAATCAAAACAGACGTGTATCCATTCTTGAGCACCTGCGGAACAAAATAAAAGACAAATGAGAGAAAAGAGAAGAGGAGAGATGGAGGGAGGGGAGAAGAGAGGAGAGAGAACAAGAGAGAGATGGGTGAGGAAGCCATTGAACAAAATAAAGTGAAACACACAATGTAGACTATTGTTGATGACAGCAGAAGGACTAGAACCTAATTATGATAAGAGCAAACCATCTAAATATTTCTTTTGATGCTCTGGTCTGAGCCAGACTCATGATGAGCTAGTGAAATTACAAGACAGGAAGTATAAGAAAAACGGGCTGTGTTAGATCCCAGCAGGCAAGCAGCCAATCAGACCCACATAGAGAGAGGCAGAGAAGTAGTCAAATAAAATACTAATGTTTGGGGAGACTGGGACATGATCTAAGTTTGCGCTCCCTTCATAAATGCAGACCCGGACCTCTTATCTACTGCTAGATAAATAGGAAGAACTAACATCGTTCATAAGTTATTTTGCCATGAGGTGCTAAGATAGCTAACGGTGCTAGCTAAGAGTGCTAACCTTCACCTTCACTGCTAGGTTCTTCGGTTTAATGTGATGTTCATGCCTGAAACTGCCCTAAAGGCAAGGACAGAGGAGAGACAGGGATATCCTCGTAGGTTCCTCCTGATACTGCCCAACATCACTCTGAACACCTCTCGCTCTCTTTTCTCACCTCTCACCTCAACTCTTTCTCTCCTCCTCACCCTCCCTCTCCTCCCTCCCTCTTTTCCTCACCTCTCCTTCTACTCTCTCCCTTCCGTCTCGCTCCCGCTCTGCCAGTCTCTCCTGACACCTCTCTTTTTCCCTTCATAAGCAGTACAGGGTGACACATCACACAGATCACAGTCACAGAACTGGCACCCGAAGCCTGGGATAGAGAGACAGTTGTCTGAGGCTATGGCGTGTGGTGTCATCCCCACTTTGCTAGTCAGTTCAACATCTTCTTTCTGCCTGTGTGGCCCCTAGCAGGGACTAATTAGACCTGCCTCAATACCATAGATCAAACACTTTAAAGCTATTAAGGTGTGTTTGATTTGTTTCCCAGTTTGCACTTCTGGGACGGATCGTATCGTTTCTTGGCTTTGGGTGAATTAAATGAAGTGCACCCAAAGTACCTCTGCAAGTAGCATATGGCGCATGTCTATACCTGGAGTGCGTCACAGACTAGTGCTTCAGTATGTTAAACATTATAACACATACTAGTCCTGACTTCTGGAGCCGCTGGCTTTAGCAAATCAGCACGCCTGGAAGATCCTGGTCTGAGCCCATTAACAAAAAAATGATTTTTTTACACAAGTGTGGTGCCTTCACACTGAGCACAAAAATAAGGAACAACAGGGATGCTAACTCAAGAAGTCAGACATTCTATGGACATGTCAAACCCTTTTACCGACAGTCTTTTATGGCGTCAGTATACTGTCAGCACAGTGTCTGGCAGCCTGTTGTTAGCTGCCCACCCATGCCCCCAGGAGGCAGGCTGTCAGTCTGCCATGACAGGCTACTATTAAACCATCAGTGGGAGCTGGGGAAAAGTCACAACCGTCGATGTCACAGTGCACGGCAGCTGGCACAGTTAGCTCCAACCTAGACGTAGATTTCTAATTGGAAATTGGCCAGTTCAAAGTCCTTACAAGGACTACGGACATTACAGAAAACCAATTTACGGACTGTCCTACAGCATGAAACAGAGAGCCGATGAACTTTCTTACAAGGCACCAATCACAGCTCCTCGTCTATTCAGTGTAGTCTGGGTTGCAGGGGGGAACGTGTGTGTGTGTGTGAAACTGAGGTGTGCTTCATTGTACACTGAACATGAACCCTCCAGAGATGTAGGGACAACTTTAACTTGAGTACATTATTCATAAAGCATCAAGTATTCAGTATACTGCATGTACAGCTACAGTATATAACAGGCCTGCTAAAGTTGTTTGACAGACAGAGCACTCTCACAATTGCTCACTTTTAATTCTGTTTGAATGTTCTCATCTTGTTCATCAAGTGACAAGGTATTTCTCACTAATGGGCTGTATGGAACCCAGTGAATGGCTGTCCAGAATAATTGCCTCGACACGTAATGCTGCCTATGTCATGTTTGATTACAATGTGGACACCCATCTTGCAGGACCAGTGAGTGTATGTGAACACACGACTAGCCTACATGCGCCTTCCTTCCCTCTTAGCGAGTCTGTTCTTCCTCCAGACACGAAAACAGGATCTGAGCCAACAGGCATTTCCATTGTTGTTCAACAATATGTGTGTGTGTGTGTGTGTGTGTAGGTGTGTGCGTGTGTCTCCTCGCCCCTCTCTGAATCTTCCTGCTTACCGGGCTGTTTGTGTCAGAGCTGAATAATTAAAGATCTACGTGCTGTTGCACCAACACATCTCTCATCCCACTGATCTGATTGGCTCTCTCCCTGGAGACCGGGTTCTACAGCCGCCTGGTCTTGTCTGCCTGCACATGACTAATGTCTGTGTGTGTGTCAAAAATATACAGTTTCTGTATAATATGTGTGTGTGGTGTGTGTGTGCAGTACCACAGTGAAAAGCAGACAGTAATATATGCATGCATGGGTTTGCACTTCAGGTCTTCCGAGACAGGAATCATTTGTGTTGTGTGTGAATGTTTGTGTGTGTGTGGGTGGGTGGGTGACACGTGTGTGCCTTCATGTTTGTGTGTGTGTTCAATCAGTAGCCAGGCAATTAGCCCAAGGTCAAAGGTTAAGGTGCAGGGACTGTGGACTGGCTGCTCAGCAAACTCTGCTACACACACACACACGTTATACACATACTCTCTCTTTTCATTCTCTTTCTCAGTCTCGTAAACCATACTTCCATATCTAGACTGCTGTTGTACCATAGAACGCAGCGACTGTAATCTCTTTAGTGTGCAGAGTTACATGGACAGAGACCAACCAGACAGGGGGAACATATTGATCTAATCTGACTCCATGACTGGAATGGCAGGCCAGAGAACTGTGTGTACTGACATACGTAATCCTGTCTTGCTGCCATTTTCCCCTTGCACCTCGCAGCAGTACAGTTTAGTCCTGGAAAAAGCCCAAATGAAGAAAATAGAAGAGTTGATTTGATGTCTGTGAGTGTTGATTCATGTGACTGTATGTGTGAGTTGATGTGCCGTAGGGATTCCTTTTGAAATGGCAGAGATTTAATAGACAGAAATTGTTTTCATTTTTCACCCCGAGGCCATGTTCTTTTCAGGATTGTTTCTAGGCTTCTTGTTCTCTAACTGTCACTTCCTGTTGCCTGACCAGTTCTCAACATAGATCAATTGATTGGGTTAGGGGACGTGACCTGCTAATCAGGTTTGGTCCAATCACATTCCCCGCTGTGCTCTTGGAGGGTGGGAGGGTGCATGGTGGAGGACAGAAGGGGAGCTTGTTGAATGCTTCATCTAAAAATGATGTGTGTGTGTGTGTGTTAGGGGGACAGGAAGGTTCGGGTGCGAGGTGTAACAACTCGACCACACCCTCTCTAGGACTGACGGTTTAGAACCCCTAGAAACTGTGGCACATTCTCCTGAAGACTGTGTTATTATCCTAGTCCAGAATAAACTGGTTCTCCATTCCCGTTCTCTTGCTAGATCAATCTCCCCATCTTGTGGCCTCTCTGTTACCGCCAGTTAGACAGTTAGATTGGCGCTTGGCGTTTCCCTGTGATCTGACCTCAGAGGCAGGGTCAGAGGTTGATGGTTCATCCATCCAAGTCTATCTGATCCAAAATTTAGAGGTCACCACCTCTCTCACCCGTGTGGCCTCGCCTGGCCTGTTTTCCTACCTCTGCTTCATATCGTCTATGCTTTCTTTCCTTCTCTTTCCCCTATCCCCCTCTTTCAGTCCTCCATCCTTTCATCTCAAGGTCTGACCTCCAACCTTTCCCTCCTGCCCAACTTCTGCTTCAGCTTCATTCCTCGCTCCCTTCCTCCATCCACTCTGCAACCTTCATCACCTCATCCTTTTATCTTTGCTTCTTCTCCGTCTCTCCTTCTCCCCCTCCTCTTTCAACCCCCCGCTCTTTATCTCTGTCTGCCCCACCTTGATTCTCCTACCATCCATCCCACGGTCTCCCTGTCTTCCTGACCCTGCTCCCCATCTCTCCATCACTCCACTCCATCTTAGCACTCTTTCTTTCCACTCTACCCATTAGTTTATTTACCCATTTAATCTCTCTCTCTCTCCCTTTCTCTCCCTTTCTCTCCCTTTCTCTCTCTCTCTCTCTCTCTCTCTCTCTGGTTCTTATTGTCCTTTTGTGTTTCACCTCTCACTCTGTCTTAATCTGTTCCAAGCTGAGACAAGTCTAAATGATGTTCAGTGTTTATACCCTGATTTTATTACACGTCTAGCAAAGCAAAGATAATTCAATAAGCATCACTTGGATGACACTAACTTCATCCACTTAATGAAGTTAATACACTGACAGATTTCTCCCTTTCTCTGTCCGCATTGCTCCGCCTTCGTCTTCTCTCCTACCTTTGCTCTCTTTCCTACTTTCTATTTCTCTTTTTATATCTCTTTATTTCTTTCTGTCTTTATATCCCCCTCGTTATGTCTGTATATTTTTCCCTCCCGCTCCCCTCTCTCCTCCCTACCTTTTCCAACTCCCCTCCCTTCCTCCATCCCCTCTCCTCTCCTCCTGTCCTACCCCCTCCTCCCTTGCAGGGTGTTGATGGAGAGGCCTTCGAATGACAGCCGGTACAGTGGTCATCACTGGAGGAATCCTCGCAACTGTTATCTTACTCTGCATCATCGCAGTACTGTGCTACTGTAGACTGCAGGTAAGTCTATAGACTGCAGACGAGTCTGTCCATGAAAATCACTGGCAAGCTGAATTGTCATTGTATATCATCCTTATTCTTCTTTCTCCATACTGCGCATAAAGGTGTTGTGATAGAATTGTTGTATTCTACCTAGGTAATTATAATATGATTATAGTATATTAGCAGATTCTTGTAAAGTACATCTGTTGTAACTGTCTCACACACAATGGGATATTAGACATGCAGTCAGAGCTGAAAGACTGTAAGTGGGCCGTAAAAAGGTTTCATTGATGAAAGCTCCACTCCCATCTGATTCATCCTAAAATCAGCCGATCTTGTCGTTGTCACAATATCTCGTTTTTCAGATTTCTTTTTCAATTCCTAGATCTGTCTCTCACGCTCTCTCAAGCAAACAGATTCTCAACCATACTCATGTTCAGTCTAATGTTCTGTCCAGTTTGTCACATAGAACGGCTGCAGTTTACTTAAGCACATTTATTCTTTGGGGATCAATGAAATATAATCCTCTGTTCCATTCTGTTTTTGGGTCTGACTGATACAGGGGTATATTGTGTGTGTTCGTCTGTGAAACCCAATCTGTGAAACCATGTTTTTCTCATTGGAGTTCATTTATTTTGACTAATTAAGATTTAAACAAGATGGAATTAAACACCATCCACAGCTTCTCTGTTTCTCTGATGATCAACATTCCTTCTGTTTTCTGTCTCCCCCACGCCCTGTCTGTCAGTACTACTGCTGTAAGAAGGAGGAGTCAGAGTCGGAGGAGGAGGAGCCAGACTTTGCTGTGACGTCCCGCCTCCCTCCGGTGCACTCCAATCACAACATTGTGGCGGCCTCGGCCGCCGTCTCCTCCGCCCCAAACGGGCCCGCCCTTTTCCCACCGCCGCCAGCGCGGAAGCTGACGCGCTCACAGACCTTCTGCCCGTCCTGCACCCACTATGAGCTGCCGTTCTACCTGCAGCAGCCGGAGGGCCTGCGGAACGGCGGCGAGCGCGTCAGCTACCGTAGCGTCCAGCAACACGACCTGGACCCCCTGCCCCACCCTCTGCCTCACCAGCTGCCCCTCCGTGTGCCCCTTCCCGTAGACCTGCCCAGCTACCACAAGCTCAACCTCACCCGCTCTGTCACCATGAGGGACATGTTCACGCGCAGCTGCAGCATTAGCACTGATGTGTAGTCAGCATGGTGCCCCCTTGTGGTTTGGAGGGGGCAAGGCAACGCAAGAGACACCAGCAGAGACAGGAACAGGTTTCGTATAGAGCCAGGGAGAGGGGTAACAGGGACAGTTATAAGACAGGGAGGGGGAAAAGGAACAGGGAATAAGAGATGGCTAGAGAGCAGACACTACCACCATATTTGATACAGATACTGATTTAATTACAGATTGGCTGATATATAGACTGCCTCAACAAACAAACAAACTTTCCCCTGCTCTTCTATCCTCACCTCACGTCTACTCAGTTCTCTCTTCCCTCCTTTCCTTAATCCTCTCCTTAGCCTTTGGTCTCCTCTCCTCACTCAGACAGCTCCTCCATCACAATAACACATTAGATCAGAAATGTTACATTTGCTGCTGAAGACATAATGATCCATTGTTGTATCTCCTCTCCTGATTGGACCCCTTAGTGCCCCTGATCTCTAATGGAAGACGAAGCATATCATTGTGGTGAAACAGTCATCACTGACTAAAACGTGACTGCAAGCCTTAAGAGCGGAGAAGAGGAGGAGAGGAAACTTGGCATCCCAGCCAGGATCAGACTGCAGGCATAGCAAACGATCCCAGAACGTTAACTAGGCCATGACGTTACATCACGCCACCTATTATGACACAAAGAGCTTCTGAAGGACCGCCTCCTCTGCTTGGTTTTCTCATTTCTAATCCTTTTCTAGATATGCCCCTCCTCCCTGTCTCCTTCATATTGGCTAACAGAGTGCCGGGGCCTGTCGCTCACAGGAACACAGTGTGACAGAGACACTACAACCCTGCTGGATGGACACTTACGCACACTTTGTTTGTTAATGTCAGATGATGATGGTGATGGTGATGATGATGATGATGATGATGATGGTGATGGTGATGGTGATGATGATGATGATGATGATGATGATGATGATGATGATGATGATGATGATGATGATGATGATGGTGATGGTGATGATGATGATGATGATGATGATGATGATGATGATGATGATGATGATGATGATGGTGATGATGGTGATGATGGTGATGATGGTGATGATGATGATGATGATGATGATGATGATGATGATGATGATGATGGTGATGGTGATGGTGATGGTGATGGTGATGGTGGTGGTGATGATGATGGTGGTGGTGATGATGATGATGACGATTGTGATGTTGATGGTGACATCCCACACAGACCTTAACACACAACTAAAGCTTGTGTTCCAACCATACTACCCAGAGTCTCACTGGGTTGCAATAACACTTTCAAAATATCATTTCTGAAGACATTTTAAGTTTCTAAAGATGTCAGAGACTAACCTGGCAGAGTGTGTGGCCTCAAAAGATGGCAAAAGAGACACAAGAAGGGTTTACTAACTGTTGTCCCTTTTTTAAAGTTGTTGTTCTACCAAGCTCTCATGGCTGTGTATTGTGAAGCGTTGTTCTGTGTGGGCTGATCGTTCAGATACACCAGGACTATGTGTGGAACTAAGACCCAGAAGTGAATGTTTGTACCAAGTCTACACTGTAACTTTACACTGTTTGTTAGTGTACACTGAGGTGTCAATATCGACAATGTTTTCACCTTGATTCCTTGCGTTGCCCCAACTTGATGAGTCATTATTGATTATATTGAATCACTTATCTTCATTTGATTGGATTGGACTTTACTAGGGTGTACTCACCGCACTGCACTGGGCGGATTCGCGTGGAAATCTTTTGCTCGGCCTGGGGTGGATTTCTCTGGGCTCAGTAAGCAGGCCTAGGGGTCGCTCTGTTCGAAAGGCAGGCTGCTCTGTGTTTATGCCCTGCGGGAGACCACTTTCCTAATCAGATTATTTATTACCTAGATTTAATCTGAGGGGGAGGGGAGTGGGAGATGGGAGATGAGAGGGGGAGGTGGGAGAGGAGAGGGGGATGTGTGGGAGGAAAGGGGAGGTGGGGTGGGTAAGAGGGCTTGTAGGGGAGGAGTGGGGTGATTGGAGAGAGGGGGGGGGCAGGGTAGAAACTGGCAGGCTCCCCGGTGTGTTGTCCATCCACTGGTACTGAGCACATCTCTCTTTCTTTTTCTTTCTAGTATCTTTCTCTTTTGTTCTCTCACTTCCTCTCCCCAAGTTGAAACAAGGACTCCTCTTGCGACTTATATTATTTATCTGGTTTTAGCTCTTGCAACCTACAAACATACTTACACACAAATGTACACATACAGACACTTACACACGTGATTTACCTTCATAGTTTATCTTCCTAATTGTGATTGACTTCTTGCTGCACAGGAACTTTAGTACCACAGAGAATAATTCCAGTGATATTATTAGAAACTTTATTATTATTATTAATATTATTGGTGTTTTTTGCTGCATTGTTGCTTTCTTTCAGTATGGTTTGGTTTCAGCTCTAAAGTAAATTTTTTCGTCATGCTTTCAGATGTTTACTCATGATCACTCTGTTACTAATAAAAGGGTGTGGAAATCTCCAGGTTTGCTCCTGTTCTTACTCCTCCAGTAGCACAAGGAACACACACACATGAAGCCCCCATGATGTGATAGCATGTAAAGGGTGCGTGTGTGCATACTTTTGTGTGTGTGCGTGTGTGTGTGAATGTGCACACAGTTCTCAAAGCCTTGCGGCATTCTTTACCGAGAAATCCCGTCCCACCTTGTACAGTTACTGACCACTACGGTACAACTTGGTTGTTGGGTGTCTGGGAGTCAGATGGCTGAGCGGTGAGGGAGTCGGGCTAGTAATCAAAAGGTTACCGGATCGAATCCCCGCCGTGCCAAATGACGTTGTGTCCTTGGGCAAGGCACTTCACCCTACTTGCTTCGGGGGGAAATGTCCCTGTACTTACTGTAAGTCGCTCTGGATAAGAGCGTCTGCTAAATGACTAAATGTAAATGTCTGGAATCAGATTTGCCATGACTTCAACTCTTCTTGAGTGTTGAATGTCTGAGCCCTAGTTTCTAGGTAAGTGTCTCAGTGTTCTGATAATCCCGATGACTCTTAAAACACCAAGGTTGGGTATTGACTGCTTAAAGGTCTGTCTAATTTAGTACGACTGAATGACTGAACCTCCTTAATGAAGGCTACAGCAGAGCTCCCTGACTGTAAACTCTACATGCCTTTGTGGATTCCTGAGAGATGTGTTTGTGTGAGTGTGTAGTTAGGGACCAGTAAATGAGTTGTGGGTGACTGTATTTTTGTAACTGTTTGTTTTTGAGTGATTTAAAATGTGCCTTGACCTCCCTTGCCTCCATTGGAACAGAAGAATATCTTTGCCGGGTCTGAATAATTCAGAACCACAATGGCTTCTTCTGCATCTAGCTGACCGCCATGGACACTGCTGCTGGTTTGATGTTTTATGAAGAGCTTTGAATCATCTGTCTCTCTGGTGAACCTCTTGTCCTGTGTACACAATCTCTTTCTGCCTGTAACTCTTTATTTCTCTCTTTATGACAGACCCTCTCTCTGACTGTCTCTTTTTCTGTCTCTCCCTGTGTCTCTCTCTCATACGCGCACCACTCCCCTCCCACACCTTCCCTCTGTCCCTGGGTGGTGTGTGTCTGCAGTGTGCTTTATGACCCTGGTCGGTAACGCCAGTGAAGTGATGTTTAGATCCAGTGGAGATGGGGGTGTGTGTGTGTGGGGGGGGCACAGCCAGAATGAATTAACATGATTGAATGCAGTCGAGCTGTCATGGTGGCTAACACATCCTCCTCCATCCTCTATCCTCATAAACTTGGTCCTGTGCAATGTGCACCAGGAAGTAGCCACCCCAGCAGAAAGACTTGCCATCTTAATCTCCCCATGTTAAAATATCTACATTTTCACATTAATGTACATTACATTCAATAATATTGATATTATTATTATTGGCATTATTTAAACTACAATGTTAGAATAATTGATGGTGGCATCGGGTCACACCGTCCGTCCTCCCCTCCATGCCACCCCATGCCATCTGAATCAGAATCAGGTTTATTCAAACAAGGAATTTGCTTTAGTGGAGCAGACAGACTAGTAGAGTTTGTATTAAAGAGAAAATCACACATTTGTTTCTTTATTTCAGATGCTTTTGTTTGTGTACATACTGACGGGCTTGAATTATTGACCAAAGTTAGGTGCATTTGATTGTCAATTCATATCACCACCGCGTGGTCAAATTGTGTTACTGCAGATGTCTCGCCTCCTCCGGTTTTACCAATGAAAAGGCAGCTGTTCAGTTTACATTGTGGCGCGAGATTAAAAACCAAACAAAGCAGGCTGAGACCAGCCTCAATAAGGAACGTTATTTCCGGTTAATTTCTCCTTCTTATTTTCCAAATAAAGGTCACCAGAGTACTGTTATTTAAACGTCAAAAGACAAGGACAGCTAATGTGTCACTGTGTATTGGGACTTGTGTGTAAAATGTGAATAGACGTATGTCAAAGTTATTTGTAATATTAACAATCATTTACAAAGTTTACCTTTGGGATTTACACTTTGGAACTTCACAGATTGATACAAATAACTAGACAAGTAATTATACAATCATAACGATCATAAACTATAATGACTTACTGTAAATCAAAATACGCTTTTAAACTTGGCGATACTTGTAATATTAACGACAATTAGAGCTAGCTGTAAGTGATATGATAGCTCACAGGAGCGCTACCGAATTCACATCTCAAATGCTGTTATTCTGAAAGCAAATTCGCAAAACCGGAAATGCTTTGGAACTTGCTATCCTGCTGACTGCTATTAGTGGTAGTCAGACACATTCATTTTAAAATATCTAGATTACTTTGCGAATTTCAATATTTTTAGGATGATAGTGGCGTCTCGTTCTGAATGCTGTACGGAAAACGTCACAGAACGGCCTGAAAGCACTGAGCTGAAAGATCAACCGTCAACTCCGAGGGGAGATGTCTTGTCAGCTAGCACTAGAGTCGGTGCTTTCAGAAGGTAGATACTGTAGCTAACTGCTAACTAACTTAGCTGCTAAATGAACGTAAGGAAGTAATTCTAGCTATGTCAACAACTTTTGTCAAAAGTTTTGAAATAGTGTTGTGTGTGTGTGGTAGTGTCTGTGGAGTAAAGTGTTGCAAAAACTTCCTTTCTAAACATGTATGCTTGTACTACTATATTTGAGCCGCTAAGTGGCGGTAAAGTACTGTATTACGGTGATTTCCATAGTGATCGAAGTTCTGAAAGCATCAGAACTTTCATCAGGACTCCCAACGCAGGATTGAAAAGAGTCAACTCCAACTTTAAATCACCTGTACGTCTGGCTATAACTAAGGAACTTCCACACAAATACACATAATAGAATCTCTCTTTGCTACTGACGACCCATAAACAACCCGCAAGCACTCACACAGGTTCTCTTGGTCCTCAATGCATTTCAGCTTCAGAGCCTTAATGCCCCGGGCAGCAGTACTTCAGCCGACCCCCAGGCAGAGATAGACCACCTGAGGAGGAGACGGGCAGATCTAGACACAGAGATTGCTCTGCTGGAGAAAGAGTGGGTATATGTTGTGTGTGCCCAAGCCCCATGTACTATCATGGCTGACGTGTTTCCTCTTTGTGTGCAGTGGTTTAAAAGTGGATGAGCTGGAGCAGCACATTCACCTTCTCCATGAGTATAACGACATCAAAGACATCGGACAAAGTCTGTTGGGTAAGATAGGTAAGGGCAACACACACACACACACCACACACACTATTGGCCCACTCAGGTCCAGGTAGATTAGCTAACATCTCTCTTTGATCAGGCCCTCTCCAGGTGAGATAAATCAAGTTCAAAATCCAGATAAATCAAGTTCACTCAGTCATTGAAGATGGACAGATTGAAAACACTGCTTTGGGCACCACCCTATACCGGTGGGCTTGTAGCCTTAAACCTTGTCTTTGCTCAGTCTTGCTCACTGGATGAAAATGGTAGGCTGGGTCATTTAAAGTACTACTTCTAGAATGTTTTGCCTAGTGCACAATATGAGCCGTTGATAAGCTTTGTTTGATTTCAACTTCATCTTAAGTGATGTCTTTTATTTCTAAACATGCAGAAGGGGAAGTTGCTAAATACTTCTGATTGGCTGTTGAAATACTCTTGATTCCGATGAAGTGAGGCGGGTTGGAGGGATGGAAGAGAAGTATAAAGTAATGAAGGAGACTAAGGAGGAAAGACAAAAGAGAAAGAGAGAGACATAGAGAGGTGGCAGGGAGAGAGGGAATGAAAGGATGAGGCAATAAGGAAGGCGAGGGAGGGAGAGAGACAGTGAGCCCTGCTGCCCACGGAGGGCCACTGAGGGAGAGATGGAGAGAGAGAGACATCCGCACTGTGGTGGTGGTGGTGTTTCCCTTTGACACAATGGCCACATTCATGACACAAACACACACACATTTTCTCTGACCACTGTCCTGACCTTCACACGCACACACACACAAACTCTCTATTGCTGGCCCCAGTTCTGACCCACACACACTCTTTAATTTGCCACTGTCTTGACGCCCCACACACACACATACATTCCTGCACCATTTGCGTGTGTGTAGGTGGAATTTCATAATGGCGCGTGTCATGCGTCAACGAAAGAACAACGGCTAATCCTGTGTGTGGTGTGTGTGTGTGCTCCTCAGCCTCCCTAAGAGGAGTGACCACAGGAGACTTGTACAGCCACTTTGGCCTGGAGTTGGAGGACTGAGATCCTCCTTGAATACAGCTCCTCCCATCACAGACCGAGAGGCTGGAAAGAATATCAAAGGACTGGATCTAGATAACCTTGCTTGAACCCATCAGACATACTGGAGAGCCGGGTGTGTAGGGGCTAGGGAACTGCTCTGGGCAGACACCTGAGCTGGACTACTGGCTCTGGTGCATGGGAGTCAACCCGGGGCCACCCTATCCTCCAGGGTGGCCTGGTCACTGGAGTCGTGGGTAGCCTGTTCTTACTGAATCAGACTCAATTGTTCTCATATTAGTGCTGGTGTTAAAATGTTGATGAGTTCAGATCTGACTATCTTTTGGATTACACCACAGCTGGGCCTGGAGAACTGGGCCTGGGACAGCACGTAGCTGGATTGGTCAGGCTCCTAATGTGTTATGTTCCGCTAGCAACTTGTTGAAGGATATACTTTACACTGGATGGTAGTTGCCTGTAAATGTCAAAATAAAGTTTTGTTTAATTGAACAAGTCTCCACAACAGACGTCTCTGAAATACTTATGGAAAGCTTGGAGAACTGAGCAAACAGCATGTACAAGGCGTGTCGTTATCAGGGGAAGGCAAAAGCTGATAATGTTTTTTTGTGTGTTTTGTCTTGTGCTGATAGTGCTTGCCCTGTTGGAGCTTAGCTCATCTCCTCATCTAATCTTCATCGGTCAAAGACCATCAGTTGATATAAAACTCTAATTTGACAAGCAGAAGATAATATAATGTTAAGGTTAACATGCATAACACCTTATCGTTGTATTCTCCCTACAGAGCAAAGTTTAAATTGTGAACTTGAGCCTATAGTATTTGCTTTAATGTCAGTGTTTCCCACACATAGACTAATTTGTGGCGGTGCGCCACAGAATCAACACCGGCCGCCACACATTGCGTTTCGTAAACATTTTTTTTTTTCGCTATTTAGGTAAAAACACGCAGCGTATTCGTTCAGCTGCATTTCCTTTCCCTGCTCTCCCTCCGTCTCTTTCACGCACGCGTCTTTCTCACATACACACACAGTCACTACGTCAGCACACGTTAGCAACGATGCATACGCCGTTCTAGTAAGACCGACAGCTACATCAGCGAGCCTTCAGCATTAGTGCCGTAGCTAAAGGTCTAGGAAAGTTGAGGCTACTTTTCGCTAGGTACCGACGGACATGTCTTAATCGAAGGTTCCCCTTCGTTGTTTTGGTGAGAAGTTTCAAGAGCTAGCTACTTACCCGGCGTCATGGAGCCGACCAGTTAAATAGTTATTTAGCACCCTGTATGCAGCGTCGCTACCTGCATATGCAGAAATTATTTGTTTGTTGTTGTTGATTGATTTTGTGAATTATTTCGACCCCCCCCCCGGTCTGACATGAAACAACACCCCCCCCCCCCCCCCCCGCCACATATAGCTTTCTAATCTGTGGGAAACACTGAATGTGAATTGTAACTTCCTCTTTCGGAGAAATCAAACTAAAGCACAACATAATAGGATGATAAGGCTACAATGTCACCTTAACATATCATGGTGTCCAGAAACCATGTGGCCATCGGAACTGCTTGTGCCTACGCCGCTGGTGGAGCTTGAACAATGTTTAAATGGCCAGAGATTTGCGGCTATGCGCAGGTCCTGTGTACAGTTCTGACGTTCATCTACGTGGCCCCGGGGTCTGGGTGGTGTGACTGCACGCTGATTCCCCACCCAAGAAACTGTTGATGTTTTTTTTTCACAAGCGCCTCACGGTCCTGCAGCGCGGCCTTGTTACTACCGGGTAGAAACGAATGAGAGCAGCCGAGCACTCGAGTCGTCGCCAGGGCCGCATTTCCTTGAGTCAGAACCGCAAACTCCGCCTCTATCGGATGCAATTGTAAACTACGGTGGTGGTGGTTGGTTGTAGCTGCTGTCAATCACTTATTACAGTACCGGTGGATACGGAGGGGGCGGGCGAAGCTAAGAAAATTATAAGGTCATTTGAATTACTGTAGCGAGCGAGATTATGGCTACTATAAAACAGAAAAAATGATTCCAGTGATAAGAACTGACGGATGATTTAAATGGGGGTAAAGTTGAACCGAGGCGCCACGCTAATTTGATAGAATATCGCTGGTGGAAGAGAGAGCTGAACTGAACCCCGGTGTGTGTCTGACAAGCCAAGCGGGCGACAGGGTGAGCCAGGCAAACGGTGGAAGGCTTTGCTAAGCCGATCAAGGCGGAATAGCACAAAACGGGGCTGGTGTTTATACGCACATTGTAGTGATTGTGGATACGTGAAGCAAGGTATGTGATTAACACATTTTAGGCTTTTGCCATCTTTTTCTCCAGGACGGTCTGTTTCCGGATACATGTTATCTGGGAGCTTGGTCCTAACCGACGCGTGCTCTACCAACTGTCCTTTGACAACCTTGCCAAATGTATAGTTGCGTGCGTTTGGACACAGCAGGCTTGGTTATTGTTAAAATATGTTTCCAAAAACTAGCCTACGTAGGCCACTGTCCGCGCCAGGAGTGCGGATGACGGATACCGAATAACAGCGAGCATCATCAAGACCAGCAATTGAGATGGGGGTTACTGGCAGTCAGAAATAGCTCGAGCATTCGAATAGGGAAAGGCTATACCGATGCGCGCCACTAGCTACGCATACACTTAGCTGAAGCTTCAATTTATAGCATCTGGCTACTCGGACATAGAAAAATGTGAATATTGGCGTTCAAACCAGGTTCCAACATTAGGCCTTTTCTCCATGAACGGCATTGCTGGTTCTTATTGGATTGACTAGTCTTATTTGTAGGCTACATTCTCATCATCTGTCTTCAGCCTCTCCAGTACCGCAGTGTTGCTGCTAAGCGCCTTGAAATGCCCCAGTGTAGAGCACGGCCCCATTCATTGATAGATTAGGCTACCATACAATATGATTTTCTTTGGACAGTGCTGTAAAAATAGCTGTGAACGTGGCAATATTGTGGATACGAATGAATGTATCATAATGCCCTGCCAGAGCCACTCAGATTAATTTGTTAGTTGGGCTAGGCTATATTATTATTTTTGTTGGCATGAAGTAGATAATGAGTAGCCTTCGCGCAAATGCGGAATGGAAGTCAGAACAATCTAACTGACGAAGATGAATGTTCTGTCCATCTTAATCTTTGTATTACTTTACATGTTTCCTTTCAGAACGTTGACGACAGCAGTTATCTATGTTACCCTTCAGCCGTCCAGTTCATTAATAATGTCTAGTTCTCCTTGCCATATCAAGTAACCGCGACTGATTTTCTTGCAACATAAGGGGTTGTGGCTTTGGGTGGTTGCGTCCATCCGTAAACAAACCCTTTTGGAATGATCTCTAATTTCCTAAACGGACAGGATGTTCCGACAAAGCCTACATAAACGACAGCAAGGGACCGTAGTTAAGTGATGTTTTAGTTTAGAAAATGTTTAATAATTTCTTGGAATGTTTTAAACAACACATTTTAAAATGGCTTAAGTGTAAAAACAAACAGCATTCTAGATTCAGGAAAATATTTAGCTTTATAGCATCTTCAGAAGGGGAGTAGCAAGTGTGCTTAGTAACCTACAGTTGGGATAAAAACTATATTCGTTGTTGCATCATGAAGGAGAGAGAGAAAGATGGTGAGAACTTTGGATGAATGGTTAAAGGTAGGGATAACTATAGCAGAAACAGGTACCATTGTATTTGCTAGCATCAGCACCCCCACAGTCAAAAGTCATAGTTCATGCTTCACTGACATGCTTGTCTGTCGGGGTTGGTTCCTACATCACTGACGGCACATGTCAATTGTACATACCGTACAAGCAGACACTTTCTATCAATAATAAAGTCTTCTTAGTTGTGTTTCTACATGTAGTCCATTTGTATACTTTGGATCAGTGACAGTAAAGTTCTGTCGTTCCATCCAGCCAATGAGAATCAAGTATTGGTCAAGTCTTTCTGCTGACCTTTGTGTCTCTCTGTGGTGCTATTAGTATCATTGGATATTAGGCCTAATATACTGTATTTCAGACATTGTACTTGGCTGTTGTACTTGGCTGTTGTGCAGGGCTATCTTTAGCAGTCCAATTACCAGTGTGCAACAGTATGACCAGAACAGTGTACTGATGTTAGTAGCACTGCTGATTTAGTTGACAGTGTGGTATTGTTGTTATGATGTTTCCTCCTCTAGCCAATTTCCTTTTATAGCTTGCTTTTTGTGATGTGTGAATCCTAACCCTACCTAAAACAAATATACGTTACAGTGCTAATGTTTTGATGTGTGTGTGTATGTGTGGTTGTGTTTCCTTTATTAGATGATGCGTCTGGCGTGCACTACGGCCCTACTCTTCGTGCTGCGTCTCCTGGCGGGGTTACCGTGGTTTCAGGTGCTTCCCTCTATCGCCATCTTCTACCTGGGCACCGGGGGGTGGAGCTTCCTGCAGATCTTTGCCAAGACCATCGGCAGAGACCTACAGTGAGTACAACATCTGGGGGGTGTGTGCAGGTGTATGAAGGGGGCCGGTGAGATGCAGTGTCTCACTAGAACTATGCCACCATTCCAGAGTGAGGCTAGGTGAGACAGGGAAAGCAACATATTCCTGTAATTCCGGTACTAGCTTGTGTGTGTAGCTACCAGCGAGAATAGTTGAAGAATGTTCTAGTTAGCCAAACTTAAGGCAAGGAGACAGGTGAGTCTGTGTGTGTACTTTTACGGTCACCATGGTAACTGTTAAGGGCCATGAAGTTCAGCCAAGATCCCACCTGGTGACTCATCATTTCCCATGCTCCTTTGTGGAGCTCATCCCTGATCTAACAAGCCCAGGCTGGTGAACATATCAAGCTCCCATACACAGCTTGTACATATCCAGTCATGTGAAATCTGTGAAGTAAAGGCAGAAAGGAGGGATGGTAGGTAGGAAGGATCAGTCACACAGAACCAGGTGTAACCTGCCCATTAGAGGCTAGTGGTTAACAGAACCAGGTGTAACCTGCCCATTAGAGGCTAGTGGTTAACAGAACCAGGTGTAACCTGCCCATTAGAGGCTAGTGGTTAACAGAACCAGGTGTAACCTGCCCATTAGAGGCTAGTGGTTAACAGAACCAGGTGTAACCTGCCCATTAGAGGCTAGTGGTTAACAGAACCAGGTGTAACCTGCCCATTAGAGGCTAGTGGTTAACAGAACCAGGTGTAACCTGCCCATTAGAGGCTAGTGGTTAACAGAACCAGGTGTAACCTGCCCATTAGAGGCTAGTGGTTAATACCTGCCTGACCTGTTAGAACCTACGTGACCTGACCTACAGAAACCACCAATATGGCCCAGCCCAAAGGGGTAGTTCACAATAAGTAGTCATTAAATACAATTTTAATTAAAAAAAACATAATCTATATAAATCTTTTGTAATTATATCAGCAACATTAGAGTGGATTTTAAATAACTTGTCTGGTGGAGGTGAAGGGAATATTAGATCCAAAGTGTATTTTAGTGGACAGTCCTTTTAAAGGCACTGTAGTGTGTGCATATGGAGGCTTCACCTCTGTACACATGAGCTGTAAAACTTTTATGATCTGGGAGTACAGTAGACTTTGTTCATCCCCCCACCCTAAGCTTACACTACTGACCTTTTACCTCAATGTTTTACATCTGGATTCTGATAATGATCCGTAATGTATTTGTTTAAATACATTATGGCTTGGTGTGCCATTTGGGAAAAAAAAGGCAGCGATTAGATAAGAGTTTTGCTCATAATTGTAGACATAAACTTATCCAGGTTTGGTACTCGTGTCATTTACATTCACTGGTTTCACTCATTATAATATCCAAGTTGACATATAATTTCCAAACTAGTTGATCACAATATTTTTTTAATTCAGATCAACCATGATCTGTTTGGCTTTTGACTCCTATTGGCTGTATTGCTGCGCGTGCTGTCGTTGGTCATTGGCACAATATGTCTCTCTTTAGCAGTGTTCTCATTGGTCCTTGTCACTGCTCATTCCTTTTCCAGTGCGGCAGGCGTCCTCCTGAAGGTGAAGTTGAATGTACGGAGGCACCTGAGCGAGAAGAACACCATCCCCAAGATCTTCGCTGAGACGGTGCGTCGCCATGGCGACAAGACGGCTCTGATCTTCGAGGGCACCGGCGAGAGGTGGAGCTTCCATCAGCTGGACGAGTACTCGAATCGCGTGGCCAACCTGCTGCTCCAGCGAGGGTTTGTGGAGGGAGATGTGGTGGCCCTCTTCATGGAGAACCGGTCCCAATACGTGGGCCTGTGGCTGGGCATGGCCAAGATAGGAGTGGAGGCCGCCCTCATCAACTTCAACCTGAGGCTGGAGGCCCTGGTCCACTGTGTGACCATCTCCAACGCCAAGGCAGTGGTGTTTGGCAGCGAGCTGACTGATGGTGAGGATGGAGGGATGGATTGAGGGAAGGAGGGAATGTATGAGAGGGATGATGGAGGGTTGATGGAGGGGTGATGGAGGGATGATGGAGGGGTGATGGAGGGGTGATGTAGGGGTGATGGAGGGGTGATGGAGGGGTGATGGAGGGGTGATGGAGGGATGATGGAGGGGTGATGGAGGGGTGATGGAGGGTAGAGGAATAAGAAGCTCTGTGTCATCACCTCTAATTGGGTGAGAATTGAGGGATGGCGATAAAGAGGGAAATGTAGGGGGGGGGGGGTAGAGGAAGGGATTAACTATGGTTCCATCATGTGGATTAGTTGTGAGAATGCAGGGATGTAGGAAGCTGGAGGGATGGAGAGATGAGAGGGATATCATTAAGGATGGAGAGAGAATAGAAGGTTGCAATGGATGGAACGGGATGGGGAAAGATATTCCTTTTAGTAGTCCCATAAAAGTTATAACATTGAAATATAAGGTTTCGTTCTGCTAGGTTCGGGGGCAGACACTGCAGACCTGAATCAAGCCTATATTTATCCAGTGGTTTTATGTCTTAAAGTAATTGGAAACCTCCCTCCCCAGTCCCCCTGCCTCGCAGGGGCCAGTCAGCACATTCCCCTCACCGAGCGAGAACAGCAGGCGTTTACATCACTGTATGTCTGTTTGTGGGGGCTTCTAGGAGAATCATGGCTCTCTCTGTTGTACTCAGTAGCTGTTTCCTTTTCTCTGTCTGCTCCTCCCTTTCCTCTTCCTCTCCGTCTCGCTCAATCTTCCTCACATTCTTTCTCTACCTCCCTCGCACCTTCTCTCTGCCTCTCTCTCTTCAATCATCGGCCTCTTATTGTCTGTATTTCTGTCTTGTACTGATCCCCCCTCTCTCCACCTCCCCCTCTCCTTACTCCATCCACCACCCTCCCTCCCTCCCTCCCCTCCCTCCCCGCTTCATCCTCTCTCCTTCCCTACATCCCCCTCTCTCAGCCATGTCGGAGATCCACAGCTCCATGGGGAGGACAGTCCAGCTGTTCTGCTCCGGAGACTGGGATCCCCAAAAGGTTCCTGAGGGAACCGAGTGCCTAGAACCCCTCCTGGACTCTGCCCCCACCCACCTGCCCAGCCGGCCCCAGCGTTGCTTCACAGGTCAGCCAGCCGCTCGCAGACAGCCAATCATGCCACTTCTTTGGCATGTTTACATTTCGGATTGAAGAAGAAACGGTTTCCTCGCGGACCTGCTGTTATTTAGAAAGACCTCGTTCTACTGTGTCGGTGCCTACTGACCTGCTGGTGTTTTCTCTTGTCTCTCCTTGTCCCTCCCATGTTTGTCTCTCGTGTGTGTGTGTGTGTTTGTGTGCGTGTGTGTGTGCGTGTGTGGCTGACAGACCGTCTTTTCTACATCTACACATCTGGGACCACAGGGATGCCCAAGGCGGCCATTGTGGTACACAGCAGGTAGGCAGCAGCTCTGTACTCATAACCCTTAATCCCTAACCTTAACCCTCTGTGCTTCCACATAGCTTCTAGCAGTAGCTTCAAGCTCCTATTCCACAGCTCCTAGTCCACAGCTCCTAGTCCACAGCTCCTAGTACCTAGTTGGGGGGTGAACAAGGGAACAGCACCAACTTCTTCTCTCTCCCCCTCTCTCCTCCTTCCCTCTCTGTCGTTCTGTCTCTCAGGTACTATCGCATGGCTGCGTTGGTTTACCACGGTTTCAAGATGACCCCAGACGATGTGCTGTATGACTGCCTTCCCCTCTACCACTCTGCAGGTGTGTGTGTGTCTGTGTGTGTCTGTGATAGACACACATGCAGCGATGTATGCACACATACATCTGAAGATGCATTCATTTCTTTATTTAGTGCGTGTGTTGGATGGCGTGTCTGTGTCATGTTCGAGTACCATAGCAGTGCTTGTGTGTCTGCCGTGCTAACACAGCCTCCATACCCCCCGCCCCCCCCCAGGTAACATAGTAGGAGTGGGCCAGTGCCTGATCCATGGGATGACTGTGGTCATCAAGAAGAAGTTCTCAGCTTCACGCTTCTGGGATGACTGTGCCAAATACAACTGCACGGTAGGCTTGGCGGGGAGGGGGGGGGGTCACTCTATAGGCTGAGCTGTCTCTATTACATGGGGGGGGCTGTAGAGTGACAGACATGAGCACACCAAGCGTCGGACTTGCCTGTCAGCCATGAGATATTTCCCTCACTCTCTCTCTCCTCCCGGGCCCATGTCGTTCTGGCTCCAGATCGTCCAGTACATCGGGGAGATCTGCCGGTACCTGCTGAACCAGCCGGTGCGGGACACGGAGCGTCAGCACCGGGTGCGCATGGCCCTGGGGAACGGCCTGCGCCAGTCCATCTGGGAGGAGTTCACCCAGCGCTTCAGCGTGCCGCAGATCGCCGAGTTCTATGGCGCCACCGAGTGCAACTGCAGCCTGGGGAACTTTGACAACAAGGTGAGTCGCTCTGAACACCCTCGCTTTCTGTCTCCTCCTCCCTCAAACCCCCCCCCCCCCCCCTCCCTGCGCTTCTCGCCTCGCGCCCCTCCTCCCCTGTTGCTTCGAGTGGTTTTGACGCGGGGTGTGTCGCCAGACGGGCGCGTGCGGCTTCAACAGCAGGATCCTGCCCTACGTCTACCCCATCAGACTGGTGAAGGTGGATGAAGAGACCATGGAGCTCACCAGAGGTCCTGACGGAGTCTGCATCCCCTGCCAACCCGGTAACACACACACACACATATATATATATACGCACACAGACATGCACAGCATGGCCTTTGTACTTGCTAAGTACATTCTCAGGCACTTCACGCTACAGTCATACTGCCCTCCTTAAAGGTCTGCATGATTGAAAATGTATTCATAATCCTTATTTATCTCTCTCTCTTCATCTCCTTATTCCATCCTCCCTTCCTCTCTCTCCCCTTGTCCCCCTCTTTCCATCCAACCCTTTCTCTCTCTCCTCCTCTCCCTCCATCCCTCCGTCTCCAGGTGAGCCAGGTCAGCTGGTGGGCCGGATCATCCAGAACGACCCTCTCCGAAGGTTCGACGGCTATGTCAACCAGTCAGCGACCAGCAAGAAGATCGCCAACAGCGTGTTTAAAAAGGGAGACAGTGCCTATCTCTCAGGTCAGACACCAGCGTGTCACCCGCACGCGCGTCTCTCTCCCCCCCCCCCCCCGTCACCCCGATCTCGCTATTCCAAGCGCGCCTCTCCTGTCTCTGCTCTCTCTCACCCACACCTCTCTCTCTCTCACACACCTCTCTCTCTCTCTCTGTCTCACGGTGTCCTCTGTCCTCCATCTCCAGGCGATGTCTTGATCATGGATGAGTGTGGCTACATGTACTTCAAGGACCGCACAGGCGACACGTTCCGCTGGAAGGGGGAGAACGTGTCCACCACCGAGGTGGAGGGCACCCTGAGCAGGCTGCTGGACATGAAGGATGTGGTCGTCTACGGGGTGGAGGTTCCAGGTAAAGGAACATACAGGCCACCCTCATGGGAAAAGGCGTACACTCGAATACCGGCTACATGAATGTATGGGAGGAGAATGGGAATGACCTCATCCTGATCGATGTTTCCCCCTGCATCAGGAGCGGAGGGCAAGGCTGGCATGGCCGCCATTGCTGACCCCACACACACCACCGACCTGGAGAAGTTTGGGCGAGACCTGGAGAAGACCCTGCCCCCCTATGCTCGGCCGGTCTTCCTGCGCTTCCTGCCGGAGGTCAACAAGACAGGTGAGCGGCATGGCTAGCACACCCCGACTGATGATCCACTGGTTAGAGAGACAATGAGACAGATTCAAGGCTGGATCGAGACTTACGTTTACAGTTAGCAGACGCTCTTATCCAGAGCGACTTACAGTAAGTACAGGGACATTACCCCCCTTGCCCAAGGACACAACGTCATTTAGCACGGCCGGGAATCAAACCGGAACCTGCTGATTAATAGGCCGATTCCCTAACTTCTCAGCCATCTGACCCCCCCCCACATCTGACTTATTTGAGAGAGACAGGTGAGTCAGGGGAGTGTAGGTTACAGTAGATTATTTAAGAGGTTTCAGAGAGAACGTGAGACAGGTGAGAGGCACAGCATTCTCAAATAACACTTTATCCATCTCCCTGTCACCCTCCCCCCCCCTCATTCTAGGCACCTACAAGTTCCAGAAGTCCGACATGAGACGGGAGGGCTTCGACCCCAGCCTGGTGTCAGACAGACTGTACTTCCTGGATCCCAGCAGGGGGCGCTATGCGGCGCTGGATCAGGAGCTGCACCGTAGCATCCTCTCAGGGAAGCAGAAACTCTGAGACCACAGGAACCGCCCTCCCCACACACACACACACACACACACACATATTCATACATACACACACCAGCTTTATTCTCTCACACACAGATGCACGCACACACACACACACAGCATCCCAGACCTCTGTTGCCCACACCCCTTGTTACCTCCATGACCATAGAGAAAGGCAGATGGGCTCCACCCAGGTCATCTGACATCTGACACACCAAACACCAAACACATGCCCCCCCTCACACACACACACAGAGACTTGTGACAGCGACCCTTCATTGACCCCTGACCCAGCCCTCAGCCACTGGTGGAAGGGGTAGGCACTGAGATGGGCGTGGCGTTCCGAATGCAAAAACTGAACTAACTGCAAACCTGATGGACAGAGCTCCAGGAGGAAGAGGAGGAAGAAAGAACGTACCGGCACCTTACCGGGAACATGAAGGGAATGACATCATGCACAGTAGAAATTAGAGAAACGTCTGTCCGTCTGTTTGTCCGTCTGTCTCACAGTGAGGGCCTAACCAGGCCTAACCTGCACAGTTGCTAGTGTCGTACTTTAGTTCAGAGAGCCCTTGTCTTGGTAGGGTACACCTGTAGAGGTCAGTAGAGAGGGGATTCACCTTCCAGTCTGGGAAGTACTGGGGAGGGCGCCTCCTAGTGGTTTAATCTGAAGGAGGTTAAAAGTGCAATAGACATCCAGTGTTGGCTGTGCAATAATCAGTTGAGATGAACTGATCTAAAACTGCTTTCTATATCTGCATCACACCAAAGGTATCATTTAAATTCCTAGAATAGCCGTGACTGTGTAATATGATGATGATGATGATGGATGATATGTTTAAACTTTGTGTTTCCTTCGGCTGCAGTTCAGATGCATCGTGCTAACGCTGCCATGACTCTGCCTGGTTTAGCACCCCGCCCCCCTAGGGGGCACTCCCCATCTCACATACTGTTCCATTTACACCCGTTGGAACACAAAGAACAACATTGTGAATCCCTCTTTTTCCAACTTGGGGATGTCATAAATGTCTGTGGCGTCTTTAAGGATTGAGCAGGTTAGGCCTACTAGGTCCCACCCCCCCCCCCCCCCCCCCCCCCCCCCCCCCCCCCATGTTGTGAAGTGTGTACTTGTGTAGTGTGTTCACGTGAAGCGTGGTGGATGAAGATGTGTGGTGGAAGGAGAGAGGAGGGAAGAACAACAGAGGAACAGTCTTTTTGGTTGGGTTTGTTTATACCGTTATTTCTCTTATTTATTTTCCGTAGCAGCAGCAGCATGAATGATCAACACAAACAGAGCTCTGTGCCTTACAGTGGGTTCACAGGCCCTGTCCTATACCACACCCTTACATCCTGAACGATCTCCCTGTTCCCTCGCACTCCTCTCTAGCGCCTTGGCTAGGACCCTATACACACTCCAGTATCAGTCCTCCATAATACAAATACTGGACCACATACTCTTAGTTAGCACACTGTTTTCTGTCCCGCCTCCCGATCACTCTTCTATTGCAGTTCTGGTGCCCCCCTCCCTGCACCCTTCCCATGACAGGAAGTCTCTGTATTAGGCCAGTGTCCATATCCTGTCATAACACCACACCCTCCACCAGACCTCCGTGCACTGCTCTTTCCAGGATCACGTGACCCCTTTGTCACTGCAGGCTGCTTGGAGCTCCAGACTGAGCTGTCAAACAAGCTCTCAGCCTAACAGGCAGACTCTTATGACCCCACTCAGCCTTCTGCTGAGACTGAGGTGGAGTGGGGTGATGGAGGGATAGATGAAGGGACAGCAGGAGGCATAGGTGGGAGAAGAGACCAGAGAGTTGGCTGTCTTCATCCGAACATTATTTCAGGGACTTTGCTCCCAATTGTTTTGAACTGGCATCCTCTCCTTTGCTCGCCTGTCTCCTTCCCTCTATCTTGAATTGGGGTGGTAGAGTTCATTTTTCCCCAAGGACTATTTTCGCCCACCATTCCCACCTAAAGCAGTAGTCTTCGGGAACTCGCGGAACGATGACGTCTCTACATGTCTAACACTTCGTTGCTCCAGCTCTCTATTTAGTATACTGTACAAATGTAACCTAATGGGGGTGGGGGGCTCTTGGAATGATTGACATCCACCCTTGGTTCCTCCCTCTTGTATGGACACCCTGCAGGTTGTTTGGTTTCACTGTACTTAGTATAGAGTCTAGACAAAGCGTTTGAAAAGCGAGTGACCAATGATGTAAACTAAAGTGTTATTCTGGGGACTGAGGTGGGGGAGACAGAAACACTGCTCTGATGCTTCTAGCCGTGGGCTGCACTTCTGCACCTGACCACAGGGTGGCACATGATTGAGCAATTTGTCTCTGCCTTCCCATTTCCTTTTGAGTTTGTCTTCACCTTTTTTGTATTTTAAATTATTATTTTGTAAAAGAAGTATTAATTATTCTTTGTTTGATTGTGTTTTGACCATTTTTTGTTGATGTTGCTTGGCTGGTATATTTGCTGTTGTTTGTTTTGACTCTGCGTGAGATCCTAGCTCTGAGGGCGGAGGAGACGCAGTGTGTGCGTGCACATGATGGAGCCCTGAGAGGTGTCAGCGGACACCCAGTCCTCAGTCATCGCTGGGCTGGGCTGAGGCCCTCACTGTTTGGATACCTGCTGTGGTCTTGATCATGCACACACACACACAGCCTGGCGAGTTGAGAAGATTGTGTGACAATATCAAAGTCGATAGTCCGGATATAACCTGGTAGACGTTCCAACAAGAGTTCATTGCTACTCAGAATAGGCAAAACATCTTCCTAAATCATTGTAAATGCTGCTATCTTGTCCCTCACTTCACTGGGCTAGGGCTGGCACAAACTCCTAAACTGTGTATGTGGGTGCAGAGTACAGAAGGCTTCAGCAGGAGTGTCAGGGTGTGGGTCACATCTTCAGCCACAGGGCGGCGCTGTTTCATTATCTTTTCATCACCATGGCTGCAGGGGCGGTTAGCACTGCCCCTCTGTCCATAAGGATGGACATTAGACCTAACTGTATCAATTAAGGGTTACAAATATCACCACAAGAGTCCACTACAAAAGGGGCGACACTAAAACAACTTCACAAAAGGATATGTTTGTTTACCATGCAGACGGAACTACTTTACTGTACCTGTCTTGTCATTTATGTGTCGTTTCATTGGCCAGTAGATATGTCTGTCTTTTGAAGGGGACCCCATGGCTTGTTCTTATTGGTCCATATCAGTTGTATGGTATGTTTTAGCTTATCCAAAGACCAATGTTAGTATCAGAACAGCTTTCTGGTCATTCCACCCACCCCCTTGATTGAACGCAAATGAAGTGGTTTAGCAACAGTTGTCAGTCGCTAGCCAATGACGTCGAAGTTCAGAGACCACCGCAAAGAAGAGGGGAAGGGAGGGTGAATGCTTAGTAAAGGAACGTGCCCTGGGAAAACCGTCCTCCAGACCTCCCCCTGACGCCTGTGGAGATCTGCAAAAGACACATTATAGGGTCACATTATGGGGTCACATTATGGGATCTTGCCAAGCGTGAGGCTCCCTCCCTCCCCGTCTATGGTCTATGTAAAGAGTGCACTTTTTATTTGTCTTTTTATTCTGTTGTGGTACTCAGGAACTATTCCAAACAATGGCTGAGAAGGGACCGTGTTTGTTTCTTTGCTTCCAGGCAGCAGGCAGCTGGTATAGTGTGTGTGTTTGTCAGGGGTGGGGTGGTGGGCGGAGGGGGTTGTTTAGAGGGAGGTGTGTGAGGTGTGGGGTGAGACACACTGATGTCCTCTTCAGATGACTTTAGCTGTACAAATCATGCTCTTGAAGAAACAAAAAAGGATAAAACGTGGCAATGGCAAATCAACATTAATAAAACTATTTAAATTGTTGACGTTGGTGTTTTTATTTTCTTCTTATAATGAAAGTAGAGGGGTTGTCATGCTGTCTCTGTTTGTTCTTTAATTAAAACGTCCTGTTAGGAAGCCTGGTGGGAAAAGACTATTGACTAAGTAATGGTGACACTTTATCAACATAGACTGAATAATTTAACTTAATCATATTTAATTGAGAGTTCACAGCAGAGATTCATGTAGTCTCATGTAATGTACTTTTTACATACAGAGTACAATAGGCTACAGCAGGAGTGTCAGGGTGTGGGTCACATCTTCAGCCACAGGGTGGCGCTGTTGCATTATCTTTTCATCACCATGGCTGCAGGGGCGGTTAGCACTGCCCCTCTGTCCATAAGGATGGACATTAAAGGGGGACACTAAAACAACTTCACAAAAGGACATGTTTGTTTACCGTGCAGACAGAACTACTTTACTGTACCTGTCTTGTCATTTATGTGTCGTTTCATTGGCCAGTAGATATGTCTGTCTTTTGAAGGGGACCCCATGGCTTGTTCTTATTGGTCCATATCAGTTGTATGGTATGTTTTAGCTTATCCAAAGACCAATGTTAGTATCAGAACAGCTTTCTGGTCATTCCACCCACCCCCTTGATTGAACGCAAATGAAGTGGTTTAGCAACAGTTGTCAGTCGCTAGCCAATGACGTCGAAGTTCAGAGACCACCGCAAAGAAGAGGGGAAGGGAGGGTGAATGCTTAGTAAAGGAACGTGCCCTGGGAAAACCGTCCTCCAGACCTCCCCCTGACGCCTGTGGAGATCTGCAAAAGACACATTATAGGGTCACATTATGGGGTCACATTATGGGATCTTGCCAAGCGTGAGGCTCCCTCCCTCCCCGTCTATGGTCTATGTAAAGAGTGCACTTTTTATTTGTCTTTTTATTCTGTTGTGGTACTCAGGAACTATTCCAAACAATGGCTGAGAAGGGACCGTGTTTGTTTCTTTGCTTCCAGGCAGCAGGCAGCTGGTATAGTGTGTGTGTTTGTCAGGGGTGGGGTGGTGGGCGGAGGGGGTTGTTTAGAGGGAGGTGTGTGAGGTGTGGGGTGAGACACACTGATGTCCTCTTCAGATGACTTTAGCTGTACAAATCATGCTCTTGAAGAAACAAAAAAGGATAAAACGTGGCAATGGCAAATCAACATTAATAAAACTATTTAAATTGTTGACGTTGGTGTTTTTATTTTCTTCTTATAATGAAAGTAGAGGGGTTGTCATGCTGTCTCTGTTTGTTCTTTAATTAAAACGTCCTGTTAGGAAGCCTGGTGGGAAAAGACTATTGACTAAGTAATGGTGACACTTTATCAACATAGACTGAATAATTTAACTTAATCATATTTAATTGAGAGTTCACAGCAGAGATTCATGTAGTCTCATGTAATGTACTTTTTACATACAGAGTACAATAGGCTACAGCAGGAGTGTCAGGGTGTGGGTCACATCTTCAGCCACAGGGTGGCGCTGTTGCATTATCTTTTCATCACCATGGCTGCAGGGGCGGTTAGCACTGCCCCTCTGTCCATAAGGATGGACATTAAAGGGGGACACTAAAACAACTTCACAAAAGGACATGTTTGTTTACCGTGCAGACAGAACTACTTTACTGTACCTGTCTTGTCATTTATGTGTCGTTTCATTGGACAGTAGATATGTCTGTCTTAGCTTGTTCTTATCGGTCCATATCAGTACATTCGCTGATGTGTGTTTGGTTATTAACACTTTAAGTGGTATGGCTCTACCTCCGCTTTGTGATTTTATTAAACAGCGCACTCAGAATCGCAGACACACTAGATCTGCTTCAAGAGGTGATTGTATTATTTCACATAGGTCTAGCTCTTTTAGCAAGTCAGCATTTTCTGTCAATTCAGCACACACTTGGAATGCTCTGCCATCACACATACGCACAAAAGACAGAAAACATTCAAACACAGCCTCAAGGAATGGCTTGTTGCCAATCGGGCATGCAAACATTGATGTACTGTCTGCTTATATGTGTGTGCCGTATTGATGTATGTTATAGCCTCAGTTCCATATATGCGCGAAATAAAAGACAAATAAATAAAGTTGTATGGTATGTTTTAGCAAAGACCAATGTTAGTATCAGAACAGCTTTATGGTCATTCCACCCACCCCATTGATTGAACTAAAATGAAGTGGTTTAGCAACAGTTGTCAGTCGCTGCCTCAATGCATAAATGCCATATAAACAAGATCCTACTGTTGGAATCATGATTTCTTTCTCATCAACAAATCACCACAACTTCTCACTGTTCCTGGGAGATGATTGGCTAACAGGTAATAGGCGGATCTTTCTGACTCCCTCCCTTGCTCTCTCCCTCTTTCCCAGTCAAATTGAGCCCGAGACAGGAATACCTACTGTCCTCCACTCTCTCCTTCCGTCTCTCTTTCTGTGTAGATCTCTCCCTGGCTACCATGAGAATGGCCTTGATGACGGTTGCCGCGGCGATGCTGTGCTGGGTGGGTGTGTGTGCCAACGTTCAGCCTAAGAGAGATTTTGACCTGCGGAAGGTGAGACGCCATTTATTATCATCATACAGCAGCGTTTTCGTACTGATCCAGAATCAGACCCCAGCTGTCTGTGGCAACTTAGCTCATTCTGACCTCTGACAACACTGATCTCAAATCTGTGGTGCTGTTTCTTTTCCTTGAGGGCTTCTGTAGTCAGGAGTCAGATGTTTTTTGTCTGCTCTCCCCTTCCTATTGGTTGCCTGCCAGCCTCCCTGCCTCCTCCCCCTCAGTGTAAAGGAACACTGTGTTCTGCTGTGGAGGGGGTGTTCTGTTTACATGTGTGTGGGGGTTGCCTTGGAACAGGATGAACTTCTGAGGGGTCGAAGGTCGTAAGACAGCAGGGATAGGGCAGCAAGACAGGGCAGGACACAGCACAGCCAACTTCCCTTGGCCAATGGAAGGTGTTTGTTTGTGTTTGTGTGTGTGTGTGTGTCCAGTTTGCAGGGAAGTGGTACCGTGTGGGTCTGGCCTATGACTCTCAGGGCTTTGCCCCCTACAGAGACAAGCTGAGGGTTGGAATGGGGATCCTTACCCCCTATGCCAATGGGAACGTCAACCTCACCATGTGGGAAGTCACGTAAGTCAACACACTGGCCCTGTGGGTCTGAGAGGTGAGTCAGAGGAGAGTGGCAGGTAGCAAATACCTTGAGCAGGGATCCCTGGGGTCAAAGGATAGACAGGGACGTAGAGACAAGGGGGTCAGAAGGACTATCAGGTGGAAGAATGTGAAAAGGAACCAAGTGGCGGTTTTATTCAATACACAGTCAGTCCTTCCATTCCTTCTAGAGCCTCTCCTTTCTGTCGTCTGAAATGTTTCTTCTGACCCAGTGGGTCGTCATCATCATGGGCGGGCCCGTGAATGTTGACGTTCTCCTTTGAAAATAAAAGCTTGTACATTGGCTTGAGCATGTACATTCAACGGTTCAAAAGAATGAAAAGACTTGTGTGATGTTTTCATGTGAATCTATGTGGTTTGGGTGTAGTCCTGCAGGGTGTCGCAGCATGCTGTACACCTATGAGAGGAGCAGCGTGCCTGGCAGGTTCACCTACTTCAGCACACGTGAGTCTGCTGAAATGCATCATGTCAAACGTTTCGCCATTGGCACAACGGTGATGATCTGTATGTCACATTGCTCCCAGTGAGACGAATCAAGCGTACTCCCAAGTCTGATGACAGCCCGAGAAATAGGGATAGAATTGAGGGAGAGAGGGACAGAGGGACAGGACAAGAGTGATGGAGGTGAGAGATGAGCCTTCATCTTTCAATGGGATCTTTATCTGTTTATCAATGTTATTACGGTTTCCTGTTCTCCTCCAGGCCATAACAAGGTGAAGGACATCACTGTGGTGGACACCAACTACACAGAGTACGCCCTGGTCCTGAAACACAAGAAGATGGAGCGCGAGTACACTCAGGTGGCCCTCTATGGTGAGTCTGGTGCAAGGGTGGATGGCCAGAGAGTACAGTCAGGTGACTATGGCAAAAAGTGGGCTAAGACAATTCCCCTGTTCAAACCTTGTGGTTGTCATATTGCAGGTCGCTCTCAGAGGGTGAAGCCTGAAGTGATCCAGAAGTTCAAAGACTTTTCGTTGTCTCGAGGCTTTCCACAGGAAGCCATCCTGACGCCGCCACCTGCAGGTGATCAGGAAGCATTTAGACCTATCCAGTCTTACTTTTTGAAACTCAACTGTCTGACAATACAAAACTGATTCCATGTTTCAAATAGTTCATAGTTGATGTTGTACATGATGTCTCTTTGTTTCCAGAAGAGAACTGCCCTCCCTCAGGGGACTAGGTGAGCTACTCTGGTTGCTACATGAGTTAGCCCCTGAGCTGAGGACCATTGACTTCAGGTGAGTTGGATTTGAATAGTCAATCACAATGAAACCCTGGGGAACCCTTCCCAAACAGAAACAGTCCTATATCGAGTCATAACAGACGCATTTCCTACCAAACTAATCACAGTAGTTAAACGTGTTTCTTTGCTTCTTCTCCACATTCAGGATCCTGTCTTCTGCTACCCTTGCTACCCGTCTTCCTGCATAGATCACAACACTTCCACATGCTTTACTGCACATGACTGCAGCTCTTCCACATGCTTTACTGTATAAAGTTCTGGCAACCATGGAGAACCCCAGAAAGTGTAACCATGTTAACAGCATGTGAAGCTGTACTTTCTTTGTTCTGGCCCCGGATGATCACATGAAACTAGACTTCTCTGTTGTTCACTTTGTGGGGGGGGGTTGTCGGGATCTAAATAAACAACACAATGTGGTCTCTGCGTGCATGAGTGTTGTAGTATTAGGGTTGGGGTGTTTGTGTTTATGTGTGTTTATGTTTTTGTGTGTGTGTGTGTGTGGCGTGTGTGTGTGTGGTGTGGTGTGTGTGTGTGTTGAAACAGAACAATGAGAACAGATTATATGCAAGCACTGCTTCATTTGTAACCCCTATCTATATATGGGACAGATTAGAGGTCAAAGAACACAGATCCGTTATGTGTGTGATGGGTGTGTGTTGAAACACTGCGAGCAGAACAGAGCACATGCAAACACTGATTCATTTGGGTCCCGTGTCTATATCTGAGACTGAGGTCAAAGCACACTGATCAATTCTGTGTTTGTGTGTGTGGTCTTGTTTAACTACTCTTTCAGGGACTAGTTACCTTGTGGGGACAATTTCTTGGGGCCTATAATGTCAAGTGCTTTTTTTAGGGGGGTTAGGGCTAGAATTAGTGTTAGGGTGGAAATTGCATGAAGGGTTTAAGGGGAGGGTTAAGGTCAGGGGCTAGGGATAACACCATTTTGAATGGTAGTTTATGGTCTGTCCTCAAAAGGATACAAAAATAAACGTGTGTGTGTGTGTGCATGTGCTTGTGTGAGAGAGTGTGCTTGCCCTTAAGGGCTCCTGTTTGTTGGGTCATCTGTCTACGATGACCAGAGAGAGATAAACAAATGCAATCTGTAGAAAAGAGAACTTGAACCATTACACATTTGCCTTCTTATTGATACATCATTCGACTGCTGGACAGACAGACAGGATGCATCAGGGAGCAGTGGTCGTGGTCTTGCTGGGTCTGGTGGGGGTCCTCCAGGGAGTCCCCCTGTTCTGCAAACCTCTCTACAACAATCAGAACTTCGACCTGGACAGGGTATGCCCTGAGATCCCCTCATTCTTTATTTCCGTATTCTCCCAACCCTAACCCCTTCTTTATTTCCTTATTCTCCTAACCCTTTCTCTGCATTTTCTGTTCCTCTAACTCTTTAATTCACATTTCTCTTTCTTCTTTGCTTCCACTGTCCGTTTCTTCTTTTCTGTTTCCTGTATTTTTAATACCCCTATCTTCATCCTGTCTGTCAGACTAACATCTTGTGTGTATACTGAGTTGGTGTTCATGATGGGAAAAGTCTGGGTACTCTTTGCTGTTGTTGTGGTTCAGTTTTGGAAAGTGAAGGGTAGTCTGGGTTTTAATCTGTACACTGTATTACATCTCATACCTGAATGCTTTGTCATTCTTGTTCTCTGTCTAGTTTTCTCTTCCCGTCTCTCTCTTTTATTTTACATTTCTTTTTACCACTGGTCATCTCATTGATATGTAAGTGAACACTTTCTATTGCCATGTTTGCATTATTTCACCCCTCCCCCTCATTGCCCTTCTCTGTCCTCTTTCTTACCCCCTCCTGCCTTCCCCAATCTCCTACCCCTCCACCTCTACTGCTCTCTCTCCCCCATTCTTCCCTCCCTTCTCTCTGTCCCTCCCCCAGTTCATGGGAAAGTGGTATGACGTTGCCGTAGCGAGCAACTGCCCCTTGATTAAACAAGTGAAAGGGGATGTGGCCATAAGCATCCTGGAGCTGAGGAGTAGGAGGCACGGCCAGGTCAGCACCAAACGGACGATATGGAGGTGACATGCTCACACCCCCGCCAGCACAGACACATACATGCTCACATCCAATCAAATTAAAGTCTTAAGTCTATTTACAAGCAATGTCAACGAGGGCTTCACAGACGCCCATTGATTGGCCTTGATCCTAAAGCCTCGAGGAAGTCAAGGAAAAACTCCCTGGAAAACTCAATATAGAAAATAGAACAAACTTTGGGTGGATCAATTTAGTGAGGTTACTCCTCCTCCAGACACGATTGGTGATGCAGACAGGTGGAAAACGTTGGCTGAATATACTTATGCAGTAAGAATAGACATAAATGCACAAAATTGCAGGTAAATGGATGCTTAAGACACAGACATTTAAAGTGAAATTGAATTTTAATTGTAAGCATTTATTTGCAGTGTTCTGCATTATCAAGTCAGTTTGGGCAGGGGTCATTCCAAAACTTGAACTAAGGGTCTTCCTCGGTCGAGGGTCCTCTGGGTTCCTCTGTCATGTGCTTCGGTTCAGCTCTGTTGTCCCCGTAGAGTAAATAGGTCAACAAGTTTTACATGAACTAGCTGCCGTCCGTCTCTCACTGCGTTGTACATACCCCCAAATCCTGTCTTGAACCCAATTATGGATTTACGATGGATCGCCTGACCTCTGTCATGCCTGTGGTGCTGTCCATGGTGCTGACGAGGCCTTTCCAGTACCTGTGCTCTAGTGATACCACATCTCAAATTAACATAAAATAGGTAGACAGACGTGGCTATTCAAACACAGGAAGATAATACCCAAATACTCAGACCAACGCATACACACACTTTCCAGACCCCGAAAAATGCTTTGATAAAACTTGCGTGTTTGCGTGTCTTCAGACAAGGGAAATGCAAGCAGACAGTAGGGGAGTATGAGCTGACCAACACACCTGGAAGATTCACCTACCATGTACCCAGTGAGTCCCCTTTATCTTGTCTTCTTTACTTAAATAAAGTAGACTACTCTACTTTCTCTCTCCTTTCCCCTTTTTCTTTTCTCTCCTTTCTCTTTTCTTGATTTCTTATGGCAAATAAGATCATCTTGGCATGTTTGACTCACCTATCCACTCCTCCCCTGTCCTCCTTCTCCTCGACCCTCTATCCTCCTCTCCTTACCCTAACCCTCCTTTCCTCAGAGTGGGGAGCTGATGTGGAAGTAAACTTGCTTCACACCGACTATGACAAGTATGCCATCGTCCTCCACACATCCACCGAGAGGGCCACAGGCAAAAGAGTCACTACCATGAAACTCTACAGTGAGTCTGTTAATGTCGACAGCATATAACACAACAGCATATCACAAACTCTTTTTAGAGAGTTTCAATACACAACTGTGAAGTGTTGGACTTAAATAAAACTCTGCCCTCCTCAGGTCGAACCAAGTGGGTTGCCAATACTTTGACTGAGGAGTTTTATTGGTTCCTGAGAGAGCTGCACATGAATGCTGAAATGGTCATTATCAAAAAGGACAAAGGTACAGCCTTTTCACACACACAAAGACACACACTCCCACCGAAGAATAGTCTTGGGTTATGTTCAAATTGAATGTTGTTTTTTCCATCTAAAAACCAGGACAGTGTCAACCAGGACAGCCGTCAAAAGAGAAACCAAATAAATCAGGAGAACATAAACCAGGAAAGTCGTCAAAAGAGAAACCAACTAAATCAAAAGAGAAACCAAATAAATCAGGAGAACATAAACCAGGAAAGTCGTCAAAAGAGAAACCAAATAAATCAGGAGAAAATAAACCAGGAAAGTCGTCAAAAGAGAAACCAACTAAATCAAAAGAGAAACCAAATAAATCAGGAGAACATAAACCAGGAAAGTCGTCAAAAGAGAAACCAAATAAATCAGGAGAATATAAACCAGGAAAGTCGTCAAAAGAGAAACCAAATAAATCAAAAGAGAAACCAAATAAATCAGGAGAACATAAACCAGGAAAGTCGTCAAATGAGAAACCAGCTAAATCAGCAGAACATAAACCAGGAAAGTCGTCAAAAGAGAAACCAAATAAATCAGCAGAACATAAACCAGGAAAGTCGTCAAAAGAGAAACCAAATAAATCAGCAGAACATAAACCAGGAAAGTCGTCAAAAGAGAAACCAAATAAATCAGCAGAACATAAACCAGGAAAGTCGTCAAAAGAGAAACCAAATAAATCAGGAGAACATAAACCAGGAAAGTCGTCAAAAGAGAAACCAACTAAATCAGCAGAACATAAACCAGGAAAGTCGTCAAAAGAGAAACCAAATAAATCAGGAGAACATAAACCAGGAAAGTCGTCAAAAGAGAAACCAAATAAATCAGGAGAACATAAACCAGGAAAGTCGTCAAAAGAGAAACCAAATAAATCAGGAGAACATAAACCAGGAAAGTCGTCAAAAGAGAAACCAAATAAATCAGGAGAACATAAACCAGGAAAGTCGTCAAAAGAGAAACCAACTAAATCAGCAGAACATAAACCAGGAAAGTCGTCAAAAGAGAAACCAACTAAATCAGGAGAACATAAACCAGGAAAGTCGTCAAAAGAGAAACCAAATAAATCAGCAGAACATAAACCAGGAAAGTCGTCAAAAGAGAAACCAACTAAATCAGCCGAACATAAACCAGGAAAGTCGTCAAAAGAGAAACCAACTAAATCAGCAGAACATAAACCAGGAAAGTCGTCAAAAGAGAAACCAAATAAATCAGCAGAACATAAACCAGGAAAGTCGTCAAAAGAGAAACCAAATAAATCAGCAGAACATAAACCAGGAAAGTCGTCAAAAGAGAAACCAAATAAATCAGCAGAACATAAACCAGGAAAGTCGTCAAAAGAGAAACCAAATAAATCAGGAGAACATAAACCAGGAGAGTCGTCAAAAGAGAAACCAACTAAATCAGCAGAACATAAACCAGGAAAGTCGTCAAAAGAGAAACCAACTAAATCAGGAGAACATAAACCAGGAAAGTCGTCAAAAGAGAAACCAAATAAATCAGCAGAACATAAACCAGGAAAGTCGTCAAAAGAGAAACCAAATAAATCAGCAGAACATAAACCAGGAAAGTCGTCAAAAGAGAAACCAAATAAATCAGCAGAACATAAACCAGGAAAGTCGTCAAATGAGAAACCAGCTAAATCAGCAGAACATAAACCAGGAAAGTCATCAAATGAGAAACCAGCTAAATCAGCAGAACATAAACCAGGAAAGTCGTCAAAAGAGAAACCAGCTAAATCAGCAGAACATAAACCAGGAAAGTCGTCAAAAGAGAAACCAAATAAATCAGCAGAACATAAACCAGGAAAGTCGTCAAAAGAGAAACCAAATAAATCAGCAGAACATAAACCAGGAAAGTCGTCAAAAGAGAAACCAAATAAATCAGCAGAACATAAACCAGGAAAGTCGTCAAATGAGAAACCAGCTAAATCAGCAGAACATAAACCAGGAAAGTCGTCAAAAGAGAAACCAAATAAATCAGCAGAACATAAACCAGGAAAGTCGTCAAAAGAGAAACCAGCTAAATCAGCAGAACATAAACCAGGAGAGTCGTCAAAAGAGAAACCAAATAAATCAGCAGAACATAAACCAGGAAAGTCATCAAATGAGAAACCAGCTAAATCAGCAGAACATAAACCAGGAAAGTCGTCAAAAGAGAAACCAGCTAAATCAGCAGAACATAAACCAGGAGAGTCGTCAAAAGATAAACCAAATAAATCAGCAGAACATAAACCAAGAGAGTCGTCAAAAGAGAAACCAAATAAATCAGCAGAACATAAACCAGGAAAGTCGTCAAAAGAGAAACCAGCTAAATCAGCAGAACATAAACCAGGAGAGTCGTCAAAAGAGAAACCAAATAAATCAGCAGAACATAAACCAGGAAAGTCGTCAAAAGAGAAACCAGCTAAATCAGCAGAACATAAACCAGGAGAGTCGTCAAAAGAGAAACCAAATAAATCAGCAGAACATAAACCAGGAAAGTCGTCAAATGAGAAACCAGCTAAATCAGCAGAACATAAACCAGGAAAGTCGTCAAAAGAGAAACCAAATAAATCAGCAGAACATAAACCAGGAAAGTCGTCAAAAGAGAAACCAGCTAAATCAGCAGAACATAAACCAGGAGAGTCGTCAAAAGATAAACCAAATAAATCAGCAGAACATAAACCAGGAGAGTCGTCAAAAGATAAACCAAATAAATCAGCAGAACATAAACCAGAAGATAAACCAGAAAAGACAGCAACAAAGAAACCAGGCAAGAGGAACAGGAGACACATGGTCATACCTGTGGTTACCTGTGTGGACAAGTCCTTCTTCAGGAACACAGGTGAGATGCAATACCATGTGTGTAATGACCCACTAACACTCTGTATCTGATTCTCTAACTAAAAATTAATATGAATCATTTGACTCTCCACCTGAATCTTCATTTGACTCTATGACTCTCTCTAGGATTCTATGAATCTCAATGTGAATCTGACCCTTTCAGAGGCGTGTATGCTGAAGCCGGATGGCGGGCCGTGCTTTGGAATCCTGCAACGCTACTTCTATAACTCCACCTCCATGAGCTGCCAGTCCTTCAGCTATGGAGGCTGTGCTGGCAACCAGAACAACTTCCTGTCTGAGAGAGAATGTCTGCAGAGCTGCCGCACTGAGGGTCTGTCTGTCTGTCTCTGTGTCTCCATGTATGTCATTCTGCCAGTCTACCTGACTATCTGCTACATGCCTCACTCTAATTCTGTCTAATCGCTCCCCCAGCATCTTGCAGGCTTCCCATGGCTGCCAGCCCCTGCTCCGGCCAGCCCCCTGTGTGGGCCTTTGACTCTTCCAGAGGCCTCTGCCTCCCCTACAAGCAGGGCTACTGCCAGGGGAACAGCAACAAGTTCTACAGCAAGGCTGAGTGTGAGGAATACTGTGGGGTGGTGAAGGATGGTGAGAGTCACACACACACACACACACCTGACACAAACAAACTAAAATCAAGTGCATGCATAGAGGGACGAAACTGTGTTCCTACTGGAACGATTAATTGTTATTTGTGTGTTCGTACTGTACAGGAGAAGGAGAATTCCTGCGGACCAACTGACGGAGTCTACAAAGATAGACCACACACATACAAGACATACAGCTGACCTACTCAGCTTGTCACAGTCAAACATAGCTTTGTCAGACAATCATGCGCTGCAACTTAATAAAACAGTAGAGAAAGCTGATCTGATTGTGTTGTTGTTTGTGAAGCCTTGTTCCAACTTTATGGTTTAGTACTTTACTGTACTGTGTGTGTGGGGGGGGGGTTGTTGTGTGTGTCTATTATGTGTGTGGTGTGTGTGTGTGTGTGTGTGTGTGTGTGTGTGTGTGTGTGTGTGTGTGTGTGTGTGTGTGTGAGTGCATGCCCTTGATGGCTCCTGTTGATGGGCTCATCTGTTTGAACTGACTAGGGGAAACAAACAGACAAGATAAACAAAAGATACGGTGAACTTTGAAACATGATATGTCTGTGTTCTCACAGATGTGTATGCGTGTGCCCAGAGATTGCATTAGACTGTGTGTGTGTGCGTGTGCATGTGTGTGTGTAAGGGAGAGGCCTGTTCTCCCCCAGAGATGAAGACGGACATTAAGTCGACTGCCAAACAGACAGACAGGATGCATCAGGGAGCAGTGGTCGTGGTCTTGCTGGGTCTGGTGGGGGTCCACCAGGGAGTCCCCCTATCCTCCAATCCTCTCTACACCACTCAGGAGAACTTCGACCTGGATAGGGTACGCCCCGAGGTCCCCTCGCTCTCCATTTCCTTATTCTCCTTTTCTCCTTATTTGTCTGTGTCCTTTGGATTCTTTCATTCTTTCTCTCCACCATGCTTCCACTCTCCCTTCCCCGTTCCTACCTCTGTCTTTGTACAGGTTCTTAACAGTATGTTAACGAGCTGATGTCCAAGTCGAGATTCTCTTTGTTGTTGTTGTTTAGAGACATTGAAACATAAAGCTAATGTTGGACTATGTTGGATCTGTACAATATATTATACATCTGTGCCTGAATGCTCTCTCGTGCTGTTTCTCAGTTTATTTTTCTCTTTCTGTCTTATTTAATGACATCTCTTTGTGTCTTGCCACCCCTGTTTTCTTCATCCCCTCCCCTCCTTTCCCTCCCTCTCTCCCAACACATAGACCCATGATTAAGTAAAAAAAACAAGCATTAAAGATGTTTCAAGATGGCACCCTGTTCGTTTCTATGGCAAAGAAAGAGTGGCTTGCCGATTTCCTGGCTTAATAATTGATCGATGTCATCATTGACAGGAGCAAACAAATGGGGCGCTAGTTTCCCCATATCTGATTTATTTCAAATGAATTGGTCTGCAGATAAAATTACTCTATGAAGAAGTGATTACTTTGTGCCAGGTTTGAGAACAGAAATTGGTTGGGAAACATAGTTCTGGATATTTTGAGATGATAGAATAAATGACTAATGATGAAATGATGCAATACCACCAAGCTCCATCTGAGCCTTTGCTTCAAGCTGAGGAGTCGGGGGAGGGAGCTTGGTCCCAAACCATTCACTCCCCATCAACCCCCCATCTCTACCACACGTTTTTTTCCCCCTCCTTGTAGTTCATGGGGAAGTGGCATGATGTTGCCACAGCAACCAACTGCCCCTGGATGAAACATAGAACGGGGGAGATGGCCGTCGGCAGCCTGGAGCTGGAGAAGGCCGACGCCCCGGGCAAGGTCACAACGACACGGACATCATACAGGTGACACGCTCTGGTGCACACGCACCCACAAGCAAACACATACAGGCACTGTGAAATACAACGCAGCAGACTCCAAGGCAGGAAGGGGATGGCACTGCCGTGCTTTTGATTTGACAAAAGGTGACGCCTTCAGACAGCAGCTTTTGTGGAGGGGTAAGCTGACTAGCGGACGAGTCTCAGCTGTCGTTAGCTGCGTGGGGACAAGGGAAACGGTTTCAAGTCTCTGTTACTGAAAACACCGGGGTGGCTTCAACTCTCCCGGGATGCAAACATACACACATGCAGACGCACCTCAACGTCAATTCAGACACGTATTCACAATCATAGAAACACACATAGAGATCTGCATAATGCTGTTCTCTAGGCACTGACAAAGATGCACACATTCACATGCTTTGATAACACACAGTGGATTCACGAAACCTGTGTTTACGTGTGTTCAGACATGACGAATGCAAGCAGACATCAGGGGAGTATGAGCTAAGCGACACACCTGGAAGATTCAACTACCATATTGCCAGTGAGTCCCCTTCCTCTTGTCTTCCTCTACTTTATCTCTCTTCTCTCACCTCTTTCTCACAGTAAATACAAAAATGAACAAGTTGGTCTCTACTCCTCTTTGCTCCCTCTGTGGCTTTCCCCTCCTCCCCTCCCCTCCTTCCCTCCTCCCCTCCTCAGAGTGGGGGGTTGACGTGGACACCTACGTGCTTCACACCGACTATGACCAGTATGCCATCGTCATCACGTCCAAGGAGAAGGCAGACCAAAACAGAAGCACCAGCGTAAAACTCTACTGTGAGTCTCTTGGTGTCAACCATTTCCCATATGACACAACACAGACTTGGAGAGTTTCAATCCACAGTCTCCTTAATCCTTTGAACAAAAGAGAAATCACGGATCCGACATCAGTACAGTTGTACAGACAGAGGTGCAGAGGTGCCCATGTTTTCACCCACCCAGAAGTGGTAGCCCAGAGGAGAGATGGAAGGTATGAAGGGCTGGATTGACGCAGAGCTGTGAATGTCCTATTCTGAAGTGAAACACTGCCCCCTGTAGGCCGAACTATGACAGCAGATGAGACTGGGATGGCAGAGTTCCACAGGGTCACAGGAACCCTGGGCCTGGATACTGCAAAGGTCATCATCAAAAAGGACAAAGGTGCATTCCTCTCTCTCTCACACACACACACACACACCCTCGGACAAAGAGTCAAAGTCACTTTTTTAATTCTGTGTCGTTTTCCTGTGCGCAAACCAGGAGAATGTACACCAGGAGAACCAGCAGCTGTACCATTAGAGTCAGTGAGCAGGAAGAGGAGGAATGTTGTCTTACCTGTGCTCGCTGCCGAGGAGCAGGGCTCTGGGGATGACACGTCCTTCTTCAGGAGCACAGGTGAGGGGCCAGACAAGCACTCTATCACTCTAGCATCTTATACTCAATCTGAATCTCCATCTGACTCTCTCTAACATGCTCTGACTCTCTCTCCAGCTCTCCCTTTGAGTTATCTGCCTTTCTCTGACTCACTCCCTGATTCTCTATCTAACTCTCCACCTGACTCTCTCTCTCTCTGACTCTCAATGTGAATCTGACCCTTTTAGAGGCGTGTATGCTGCAGCCGGATGGCGGGCCGTGCTTTGGACTCCTGCAGCGCTACTTCTATAACTCCACCTCCATGAGCTGCCAGTCCTTCGGCTATGGAGGCTGCGCTGGCAACCAGAACAACTTCCTGTCCGAGAGAGAATGTCTGCAGAGCTGCCGCACTGAGGGTCTGTCTGTCTGTCTGTCTCTGTGTCTCCATGTATGTCATTCTGCCTGCCTACCTGACTATCTGCTACATGCCTCACTCTAATTCTGTCTAATCGCTCCCCCAGCATCTTGCAGGCTTCCCATGGCTGCCAGCCCCTGCTCCGGCCAGCCCCCTGTCTGGGCCTTTGACTCTTCCAGAGGCCTCTGCCTCCCCTACAAGCAGGGCTACTGCCAGGGGAACAGCAACAAGTTCTACAGCAAGGCTGAGTGTGAGGAATACTGTGGGGTGGTGAAGGATGGTGAGAGTCGCACACACACACAGCTCAACACACGCAGAGAGATACACACAAACAAATAGAGACACAGAGGGAAGAAACTGTGTTCCTACTGGAAAGATTAATTGTTGTTTAATTTGTGTTTGTACTGTGCAGGAGAAGGAGAATTCCTGCAGGCCAACTGACGGAGTCTAGAAAGATAGACCACACACATACAAGACATACAGCTGACCTACTCAGCTTGTCACAGTCAAACATAGCTTTGTCAGACAATCATACGCAGAAACTTAATAAAACAGTAGAGAAAGCTGATCTGACTGTGTTGCCTTCTCTGAGTCTCTGTCCTGACCTACTGTTTGGTACTTTACGCTAGTGTGTCGTGGGTGTATAGTGTGTGTGTGTGCACGCGTCCCTTTGAAGGCTCCTGTTCGTACAGTCATCTGTTTAAACTGCCCAGACAGAAATGATCAAACAGAGACACAGAAGACTTTGAACCGTGATTTGTTTGCGTTCTTACTGATGTGTTCAGAGGGGGTCAACCTCTCTCTCCCTTGGCCTGTGCTCTCTCCTTCGTCCATCTCCCCTCCATGGCTCCTCCCATGACGTCTCTGTCCTCACGCCTTCACCCGTCCTGCTGACCGTCATCGCCTCGTTCTGCTTGAAGCAAGTGTGTGTTTGTGTGTGTAACAGTGACCAGCAGGATTGCTTTAGCTGTCGCCCCTGCTAGATCCCTTCACTCCTCTCCTCTGCTCCTCCCTCCTCTCCCCTCTCACTAGTTATCTAAGCCCCTAACCATGACTTTATCTAAGTCTTTCCTGTGGTTCCAAGAGTTCCGGGTTCTGATTGGTGCTGCACAGCATGCAGAATGCTGGGTATATTCGCAGAGGAAGCAGGAAGGAACAGATCTCTGTGACCTTTCACACCAGGCCATCACCTGGCCCGTCCCTCTTCTGCTCAGACAACATCTCCTCACAACATCACAGTTCTGGACAGACCAAACGCACACGCACATAGATTTAATAGATATAGATTTTAATCGATTTCTCGTTAACCCATACAATTACACATTTTCTGTCTGTGCCTCTCACACGGATATACAAACACACACGAGGAGTATTTTCATTTAGCATTTTCACATGGCCAGACTACTTTTCTGAATATTTACATTTACTTGTATTCATTTAGCAGACGCTTTTATCCAAAGCGACTTCCAAGAGAGAGCTTTACAAAGTGCATAGGTCACTGATAATAATATTCCTTTCACACCCACATTGGTGTACATAATACACCCAGCCAAAGCATTCCCATCACACTATGCCCACCAGACAAGTCTCCCATCAACACTCTACACCCTCCTGCCCCATTTCTTTATAAGTTCCTCTGTGATTAAGAACCCCCTACAGCCTCACAATGTCAGCTTTTCAGTGGGACACACAAACACACACACACACACACACACACCGAGTTTTGGATGCACAATGACCCCTGTGTTGCCGTGCCCCGGGGCATGAAATATGTATGGTTGTGTTGAACATAAGGATAGCCTACATGATATCCAGGAGCTTGGTCCTAACCGACGCTCTACCAACTGTCCTTTGAAAACCTTGCCAAATGTATAGTTGCCTGCGTTTGGGCACAGGAGGCTTGGTTATTGTAAAATTATGTTTCCAATAACTAGCCTACGTAGGCCAGTGTCCGCGCCAGGAGTGAGGCTGACGGATACCGAATAACAGAGAGCATCATCAAGACCTTATGGACAAATTCCTTGTGGAAAAATGTGTACCCTTTATTGATTTTTTCTTTTTGGTGACTGAGTTTTCCTCCACAAGTCTTGTAACGTCGACAAATGTAATATTTGGCAAATCCGTTTGCGAAGTTGTGTAGACTCTCTGATCCATTTTCTCCTGTGTTGATGCTTGACAGGAAATCCGCTTCCACAACGATTAGGGCCTACATATTTCCAGTTATTGTGTTAAAGGTCTAAAGGGCAATAAGGCCATACCAGAGCCCGTCTACAGAGAGCCCCACTCCCTATTAAGCCCCATTTTACCGAATTTGGTTGAAGTTACACTAGAGTTCCACTGGGGGTGATCGCCAGCATGAGGAAATGAGTGCAAATGGTCTCTCTGATTGTCGTTGAGAAATCTCAGATTGTAGTTTTTGCAAGTTCAACATGGATTATAGGTCGAAAGTTGAATGAACGGGTACTTATGTTCCACTGGCTACGCATACACTTAGCTGAAGCTTCAATTTATAGCATCTGGCTACTCAGACATGTCAAAATGTGAATATAAGATTGGTGTTCAAACCAGGTTCCAACATTAGGCCTTTCTCCATGAATGGCATGCATTGATGGTTCTTATTGGAGTGACCAGATTATCTTATTTGAAGGCTACATTCTCATCATCTGTCTTCAGCCTCTCCAGTACCGCATGCTGCTAAGCGCCTTGAAATGCCCCAGTGTAGAGCACGGCCCCATTCATTGATAGATTACCATACAATATGATTTTCTTTGGACAGTGCTGTAAAAACAGCTGTGAACGTGGCAATCTTGTGGATACGAATGTACATGAATGTATCACCATGCCAGAACTAATCAGATGAATTTGTTAGTTGGGCCAGGCTACATTATTATTTTTGTTGACATAAAGTAAATAATGAGTAGCCTCATTATCTCAAAATATTTAGCTTTATAGCATCTTCAGAAGGGGAGTAGTAAGTGTGCTTAGTAACCTACATTAGGGATAAGAACTATATTCGTTGTTGCATCATGAAGGAGAGAGAGAGAGATGGTGGGAACTTTGGATGGATGGTTAAAGGTAGGGATAACTATAGCAGAATCAAGTACCATTGTATTGGCTGGCATCAGCACCCTCACAGTCAAAGGTCATAGTTCATGCATGACTGATGTCTCTCTGGGTTGGTTCCTACATCACTGACGGCACATGTCAATTGTACATACTGTACAAGCAGACACTTTCTGTCAATAATAGAGTCTTCTAAGTTGTGTTTTGACATGTAGTCCATTTGTATACTTTAGATCAGTGACAGTAAAGTTCTGTCGTCCCATCCAGCCAATGAGAATCAAGTATTGGTCAAGTCTTTCTCCTGACCTTCATGTCTCTCTGTGGTGCTATTAGTATCATTGGATATTAGCCCTAGTATACTGTATTTCAGACATTTTACTTGGTTGTTGTGCGGGGCTATCTTTAGCTGTCCAATTACCAGTGTGCAGTATGACCAGAACAGTGTACTGATGTTAGTAGCACTGCTGATTTAGTTGACAGTGTGGTATTGTTGTTGTGTATTGTTCGTTGGCAGACACTGCAGACCTGAATCAAGCCTATACAATATATCCAGTGGTTTTATGTCTTTACGTAATTGGAAACCTACCTCTACAGTGTGTCTGTTTGTGGGGGCTTCTGGGAAAATCATGGCTCGCTCTCTCTCTGTTGTACTCAGTAGCCGTTTCCTTCTCTCTGTCTGCTCCTCCCTTTCCTCTTCCTCTCCGTCTCGCTCTATCTTCCTCACATTCTTTCTCTACCTTCTTCTCACCTTTTCTCTGCCTTTCTCTTCAATCATCGGCCTCTTGTTGTCTGTATTTCTGTCTTTTACTGATCCCCCCTCTCTCCACCTGCCCCTCTCCTCACTCCATCCACCACCCTCCCTCCCCTCCCTCCCCGCTCCATCCTCTCTCCTTCCCTACATCCCCCTCTCTCAGCCATGTCGGAGATCCACAGCTCTATGGGGAGGACAGTCCAGCTGTTCTGCTCCGGAGACTGGGATCCCAAGACAGACTCGAGACACCGCAAAGACTGCGGCTTATGTGCTCTTGATTCTCGCAAAGACTGCGGCTTGTATTTTGTTTTGTGACATTTAAATGTATTTTTATTACTTTTATCACTTGTATTATTGTTTTTTTTTTATCATTGTTTTTATAGATTTTTGGTAAAGTGTTCATACTCAGAATAGGCAATACACCTTCCTAAATCATTGTAAATGCTGCTATCTTGTCCCTCGCTTCACTGGGCTAGGGCTGGCACAAACTCCTAAACTGTGTATGTGGGTGCAGAGTACAGAAGGCTTCAGCAGGAGTGTCAGGGTGTGGGTCACTTCTTCAGCCACAGGGCGGCGCTGTTTCATTATCTTTTCATCACCATGGCTGCAGGGGCGGTTAGCACTGCCCCTCTGTCCATAAGGATGGACATTAGACCAAACTGTATCAATTAAGCGTTACAAAGAGTCCACTACAACGTTTACCTCCAGACAGAAATACCTACTGTGCTCCACTCTCTCCTTCCATCTATCTTTCTGTGTAGATCTCTCCCTGGCTACCATGAGAATGGCCTTAATGACGGTTGCCGCGGCGATGCTGTGCTGGGTGGGTGTGTGTGCCAACGTTCAGCCTAAGAGAGATTTTGACCTGCGGAAGGTGAGACGCCATTTATTATTATCATACAGCAGCGTTTTAGTACTGATCCAGAATCAGGCCCCAGCTGTCTGTGGCAACTTAGCCTCTGACCTCTGACAACACTGATCTCAAATCTGTGGTGCTGTTTCTTTTCCTTGAGGAAAAGTCAGGAGTAGATGTGTCCTTCTGTAGTCAGGAGTCAGATGTTTTTTGTCTGCTCTCCCCTTCCTATTGGTTGCCTGCCAGCCTCCCTGCCTCCTCCCCCTCAGTGTAAAGGAACACTGTGTTCTGCTGTGGAGGGGGTGTTCTGTTTACATGTGTGTTGCGGTTGCCTTGGAACAGGATGAACTTCTGAGGGGTCGAAGGTCGTAAGACAGCAACCTGTGGCAGGGCAGGACACAGCAGGCTTGCCAACTTCCATTGGCCAATGGAGGGTGTTTGTTTGTGTTTGTGTGTGTGTGTCCAGTTTGCAGGGAAGTGGTACCGTGTGGGTCTGGCCTATGACTCTCAGGGCTTCGCCCCCTACAGAGACAAGCTGAAGGTTGGAAGCCGGAGAAATAGGGATAGAATTGAGGGAGACAGGGATAGAGGGACAGCACAAGAGTGATGGAGGTGAGAGATGAGCCTTCATCTTTCAATGGGATCTTTATCTGTTTATCAATGTTATTACTGTTTCCTGTTCTCCTCCAGGCCATAACAAGGTGAAGGACATCACTGTGGTGGACACCAACTACACAGAGTACGCCCTGGTCCTGAAACACAAGAAGATGGAGCGCGAGTACACTCAGGTGGCCCTCTATGGTGAGTCTGGTGCAAGGGTGGATGGCCAGAGAGTACAGTCAGGTGACTATGGCAAAAAGTGGGCTAAGACAATTCCCCTGTTCAAACCTTGTGGTTGTCATATTGCAGGTCGCAGAGGGTGAAGCCTGAAGTGATCCAGAAGTTCAAAGACTTTTCGTTGTCTCGAGGCTTTCCACAGGAAGCCATCCTGACGCCGCCACCTGCAGGTGATCAGGAAGCATCTAGACCTATCCAGTCCTACTTTTTGAAACTCAACTGTCTGACAATACAAAACTGATTCCATGTTTCAAATAGTTCATAGTTGATGTTGTACATGATGTCTCTTTGTTTCCAGAAGAGAACTGCCCTCCCTCAGGGGACTAGGTGAGCTACTCTGGTTGCTACATGAGTTAGCCCCTGAGCTGAGGACCATTGACTTCAGGTGAGTTGGATTTGAATAGTCAATCACAATGAAACCCTGGGGAACCCTTCCCAAACAGAAATAGTCCTATATCGAGTCATAACAGACGCATTTCCTACCAAACTAATCACAGTAGTTAAACGTGTTTCTTTGCTTCTTCTCCTCATTCAGGAACCCGTCTTCTGCTACCCTTGCTACCGGTCTTCCTGCATAGATCACAACACTTCCACATGCTTTACTGCACATGACTGCAGCACTTCCACATGCTTTACTGCTAAAAAGTTCTGGCAACCATGGAGAACCCCAGAAAGTGTAACCATGTTAACAGCATGTGAAGCTGTACTTTCTTTGTTCTGGCCCCGGATGATCACATGAAACTAGACTTCTCTGTTGTTCACTTTGTGGGGGGGGTTGTCGGGATCTAAATAAACAACACAATGTGGTCTCTGCGTGCATGAGTGTTGTAGTATTAGGGTTGGGGTGTTTGTGTTTATGTGTGTTTATGTTTTTGTGTGTGTGTGTGGCGTGTGTGTGTGTGGTGTGGTGTGTGTGTGTGTTGAAACAGAACAATGAGAACAGATTATATGCAAGCACTGCTTCATTTGTAACCCCTATCTATATATGGGACAGATTAGAGGTCAAAGAACACAGATCCGTTATGTGTGTGATGGGTGTGTGTTGAAACACTGCGAGCAGAACAGAGCACATGCAAACACTGATTCATTTGGGTCCCGTGTCTATATCTGAGACTGAGGTCAAAGCACACTGATCAATTCTGTGTTTGTGTGTGTGGTCTTGTTTATCTACTCTTTTAGAGACCAGTGACCTTGAAGGGACAATTTCTTGGGGCCTATAATGTCAAGTGCTTTTTTTAGGGGGGTTAGGGCTAGAATTAGTGTTAGGGTGAAAATTGCATGAAGGGTTTATTGGGTTTATATGGGAGTTTATTGTTGGTCTGCAATAGGATGATAAAATAAAGTTGTGTGTGTGCACGTGCTTGTGTAAGAGAGTGTGCTTGCCATTTAGGGCTCCTGTTTGTTGGGTCATCTGTCTACGATGACCAGAGAGAGATAAACAAATACAATCTGTAGAAAAAAGAATGTGAACCATTTGTTTTCTTAGTGATACGTCAGTTGACTGCTGAACAGACAGACAGGATGCATCAGGGAGCAGTGGTTGTGGTCTTGATGGGTCTGGCAGGGGTCTTCCAGGGAGTCCCCCTCTTTAATACTTTCACCACTCAGAACTTCAACCTGGATAGGGTATGCCCTGAGATCCCCTCATTCATTATTTCCTTTTTCTCCTCAGACTAACCCTTTCTCCGCATTTTTCCATGTCCCTCTAACTCTTTAATTCACATTTTTCTTTCTTTTCTGTTTCTTCTTTTCTATTTCCTGTACTTTTTATATCCCTATCTTCATCCTGTCTTTCAGACTAACATCTTGTGTGTATACTGAGTTGGTGTTCATGCTGGGAAAAGTCTGGGTACTCTTTGCTGTTGTTGCGGTTCAGCTTTGGAAAGTAGTCTATGTTTTAATCTGTACACTGCATTACATCTCATACCTGAATGCTCTGTCAATCTTGTTCTCTGCCTAGTTTTCTCTTTCCGTCTCTGTCTTTCATTTTACGTTTCTTTTTGCCACTGGTCATCTCATTGATATCTAAGTGAATACTTTGTATTGCCATCCTTGCATTCTTTCACCCCTCACTCCCCTCCCTCCTGCCTCATTGCCCTTCTCTGTCCCCTTTCTCACCCCCTCCTGCCTTCCCCAATCTTTCACCCCTCCGCCTCTACTCCTCTCTCCCCCATTATTCCCTATCTTCTCTCTGTCCCTCCCCCAGTTCATGGGGAAGTGGTATGACGTTGCCGTAGTGAGCGACTGCCCCTTGACTAAAAAAGTGACAGAGGAGGTGGCCATAAGCATCCTGGAGCTGAGGAGGCCTAACAGGCCCGGCAAATTCAGGACCACAAAGACGAAATGGAGGTGACATGCTCACACCCCCACCAGCACAAACACATACATGCTTAAACTAAGGGTCTTTCTCGGTCGAGGTTCCTCTAGGTTCCACTGTCATATGCCTCGGTTCAGCTCTGTTGTCTCTGCCGTAGCTAAACAAGTTTTAGATGAACTAGCTGCCGTCCGTCTCTCCCTCACTGCGTTGTAAATACCCCCAAATCCTGTCTTGAACCCAACTATGGATTTACTATGGCTGACCCGACATCTGTTATGTCTGTGTCGCTGTCCATGGTGCTGACAAGGCCTTTCCAGTGCCTGTGCTCTAGTGATACCACAACTCACATGGACACTAAATAGGTACATAGACGTGGCTATTAAAATACAGGAATATATTGTTCTCTACACAAATACTCAGACCAACACATACACACACTTTCCAGACCAAAAAAAATGCTTTGATAAAACGTTTGTGTTTGTGTGTTCAGACAAGGGGAATGCAAGCAGACAGTAGGGGAGTATGAGCTGACCAACACACCTGGAAGATTCACCTACCATGTACCCAGTGAGTCCCCTTTATCTTGTCTTCTTAACTTAAATAAAGTAGACTACTCTACTTTCTCTCTCCTTTCCCCTTTTTCTTTTCTCTCCTTTCTCTTTTCTTGATTTCTTATGGCAAATAAGATCATCTTGGCATGTTTGACTCACCTACTCACTTCTCCCCTGTCCTCCTTCTCCTCTACCCTCTATCCTCCTCTCCTTACCCTAACCCTCCTCTCCTCAGAGTGGGGACTTGATGTGGAAGTCCACTTGCTTCACACCGACTATGACAAGTATGCCATCGTCCTCCACACATCCACCAAGAGGGCCACAGGCAAAAGAGTCACCACCATGAAACTCTACAGTAAGTCTGTTAGTGTCGAAAGACAACACAACAGCATATCACAAACACTGACCAGGGCTGCGTTTCCCGATAACGTTGGATCGTAGCAACGATCGAGCAAAAAACGAAACCATCGATATTTCTTACGTGCGTTTCCCAAACATGCTCGTAAGGAGTAAGCTAATCTATGCGCATTCAAGAGTTCCAAATTTTCAAGAGACACTTCAGCTAAGAAGTCTTTGGGAACGGCCCGTAAAACTAAGATTCGTCCTACGCTGGATTCTACGACCAATTTAGGCTTACAACGCTTTCGGGAAACACAGCCCAGAGCGTTTCAATACACAGAGTCTCCTCTGCCATCATTTACACAACAGAGAAATCACTGGTCAGACATCAGTACAGTTGTATAGGCAGAGGTAAAGAGGTTCATCCATTCAGTGTCTTGGATCAGATGATAAGTTAAAAAGAGGTAAAAGACAGAAAGTGATGGATTGACGCAAAACTGTGATTGTGGTGGACTTACATAAAACTGTGCCCTCCTCAGGTCGAACCATGCAGGTTTCCCAGACTGTGACTGAGGAGTTTTATGGGTTCCTGAGAGATCGAGACATGGATGTTGAAATGGTCATTATAAAAAAGGACAAAGGTACAGCGTTTTTACACACGCAAACACACACACTCCCAAAGAAGATTAGTCTTGGGTTATGTTCTAATTGAGTGTTGTTTTTTCCATTTGCAAACCAGGACAGTGTCAACCAGGACAGTCGTCAAAAGAAAAACCAACTACACCAGCAGGAGGTAAACCAGGCAAGCCATCAGGAAGTGAACCAGGCAAGCCATCAGGAAGTGAACCAGACAAGCCATCAGGAAGTGAACCAGGCAAGCCAGCAGGAGGTGAACCAGGCAAGCCATCAGGAGGTGAACCAGGCAAGCCATCAGGAGGTGAACCAGGCAAGCCATCTGGAGGTGAACCAGACAAGCCATCTGGAGGTGAACCAAGCAAGCCAGCAGGAAGTGAACCAGGCAAACCAGCAGGAGGTGAACCAGGAAAGCCAGCAGGAGGTGAACCAGGAAAGCCAGCAGGAGGTGAACCAGGCAAGCCAGCGGGAGGTGAACCAGGCAAGCCAGCAGGAGGTGAACCAGGCAAGCCATCAGGAAGTGAACCAGGCAAGCCATCAGGAAGTGAACCAGGCAAGCCATCAGGAGGTGAACCAGGCAAGCCAGCAGGAGGTGAACCAGGCAAGCCATCAGGAGGTGAACCAGGAAAGCCAGCAGGAGGTGAACCGTACAAGCCATCTGGAGGTGAACCAGGCAAGCCATCAGGAGGTGAACCAGAAAAACCAGCAGGAGGTGAACCAGGCAAGCCAGCAGGAGGTGAACCAGGAAAGCCAGCAGGAGGTGAACCAGACATGCCTTCAGGAGGTGAACCAGACAAGCCACCTGGAGGTCAACCAGGCAAGCCAGCGGAAGGTGAACCAGGCAAGCCATCAGGAGGTGAACCAGACAAGCCAGCAGGAGGTGAACCAGACAAGCCAGCAGGAGGTGAACCAGACAAGCCAGCAGGAGGTGAACCAGAGAGGCCATCAGGAGGTGAATCAGACAAGCCATCTGGAGGTGAACCAAGCAAGCCAGCTGGAAGTGAACCAGGCAAACCAGCAGGAGGTGAACCAGAAAAACCAGCAGGAGGTGAACCAGGCAAGCCAGCAGGAGGTGAACCAGGAAAGCCAGCAGGAGGTGAACCAGACATGCCTTCAGGAGGTGAACCAGACAAGCCATCTGGAGGTCAACCAGGCAAGCCAGCGGAAGGTGAACCAGGCAAGCCATCAGGAGGTGAACCAGACAAGCCAGCAGGAGGTGAACCAGACAAGCCAGCAGGAGGTGAACCAGACAAGCCAGCAGGAGGTGAACCAGAGAGGCCATCAGGAGGTGAATCAGACAAGCCATCTGGAGGTGAACCAAGCAAGCCAGCTGGAAGTGAACCAGGCAAACCAGCAGGAGGTGAACCAGGCAAGCCAGCGGGAGGTAAACCAGGCAAGCCAGCAAGAGGTGAACCAGGAAAGCCAGCAGGAAGTGAACCAGGCAAGCCATCAGGAGGTGAACCAGGCAAGCCAGCAGGAGGTGAACCAGGCAAGCCATCAGGAGGTGAACCAGAAAAACCAGCGGGAGGTGAACCAGGCAAGCCAGCAGGAGGTGAACCAGGCAAGCCAGCAGGAGGTGAACCAGACATGCCTTCAGGAGGTGAACCAGACAAGCCATCTGGAGGTCAACCAGGCAAGCCAGCGGAAGGTGAACCAGGCAAGCCATCAAGAGGTGAACCAGACAAGCCAGCAGGAGGTGAACCAGACAAGCCAGCAGGAGGTGAACCAGAGAGGCCATCAGGAGGTGAATCAGGCAAGCCATCAGGAGGTGAACCAGGCAAACCAGCAGGAGGTGAACCAGGCAAGCCAGCAGGAGGTGAACCAGGAAAGCCAGCAGGAGGTGAACCAGGCAAGCCAGCGGGAGGTGAACCAGGCAAGCCATCAGGAGGTGAACCAGGCAAGCCAGCAGGAGGTGAACCAGAAAAGCCAGCAGGAGGTGAACCAGAGAAGCCATCACGAGGTGAACCAGAGAAGCCATCAGGAGGTGAACCAGGAAAGCCAGCAGAAGGTGAACCAGACAAGCCTTCAGGAGGTGAACCAGACAAGCCATCTGGAGGTCAACCAGGCAAGCCAGCGGAAGGTGAACCAGGCAAGCCATCAGGAGGTGAACCAGACAAGCCATCAGGAGGTGAACCAGACAAGCCAGCAGGAGGTGAACCAGAGAAGCCAGCAGGAGGTGAACCAGACAAGCCTTCAGGAGGTGAACCAGACAAGCCATCTGGAGGTCAACCAGGCAAGCCAGCAGAAGGTGAACCAGGCAAGCCATCAGGAGGTGAACCAGACAAGCCATCAGGAGATGAACCAGACAAGCCAGCGGGAGGTGAACCAGAGAAGCCATCAGGAGGTGAACTACACAAGTCAGCAGTCACCAGACACACGGTCATACCCAAGATCAATTGGGTGTGCTTTGCCTTCGGCAAGGGCACAACCATTGTTATCTCACATATATATTATTATTGTGAGAATGCTCTTAAGCATTCTCACTATTGTTTTCCTGTTTCTCTTTCTTATTTATAAATTTTGAATTGTGACAGTTTTAAATACATGAAAAATGTTGTTCCTTCTTGATTTTTATGATTGAGCAGCCAGCAGAGTGGCACAGTCTGCTGGCTGCTCTTTTTCTGATATTCAACTAAATTGTCAAACAAATTCCTCTGACGTTCATATAGTTTAACTTACAGAAACAAGTTATACCATAAAATGTAGGAAAACGTGTCCTCTTTCAGCCAATGTAACTACTAAAGAGCTCACATTTACATATTTTCAGCTTTGAGCCTTGAAGCGAGAACAGCCTTTCAAATTCTCTCACTAATTTCAATGGAGAGGAGGGTAAAATTCGTCAGAGAAGGCCGAAAGGAAGGCGATTTTAAAACTGCCGGTAGAGTCGTATTTCTGACCGCACAAACATATAAAGGACATCTCTGAGTCTTGGGTCTCGGAAAATATCGTTATTTTTTGGATTGGACGTACAGTTTTGCGTCTAGGTTAACTTGTTTGAGGTGTGGATTCTAGCTACATTTCTCATAATCAAGCTAGCGTGATGGCTCTCCATAACTAATAACGGTTCGACTTTTTTTCCACAATCGACCAAATTGGCCAAAGAAGGTATGTACATTGAGCTTAAAGTGTACATAATCTAGCTAGATCGTTTTTATTTTAGCAAGTTTTACAGAAATCTGCAAAAATCGAGGCTCGACTGTCATAGCTGACCGTCACGAACAGCCAAACCAGGGCTGGGTAGCTAGCACTAAGTGTTTGCTGCAGCTGGCGTTAATCCTACGAACAAACGCTTCATAACTGGAAAGTTTTTACTTTTAATTGACGATATTGAACGAAGATGTAAAGTAACTTGTCTTTACTCTAAATATCTTCTCCGTTTTCAATTTGAAGTAGTAGATCTACTTATGTAGGAAATCTTCCATTGCATCCTCTCTCTAGCTTCACGCCTTCGGTTATTATTCAAGCCTACGGTGTTAATACATACCACTTTGACACACTTGCAAGAAATGATCCGCTGGTTAGATGTAGCATGATCTTGTTATTTGCTATAAAAAACTCACCAGCAACCCTGCACTATGAATTATTATTTTGATGTCATCTTAAATTAAGTGTCTGAACAGGACTGGGTGTGCAGGCACGCATGATTAGTTTCTACTCCATCTTGAACCTGATACCTAGATTCTACGTTAGAAATGTTGCCAGTCTGTTGCCAATGACCAACGGTTGCTACGTTTTACCAGCAAGTTCAAGTCATTCCAGTGTTGTCCTTTTACCTTCAAATTCGTTCAACCCAAACTTCGGCAACTGGTTTTCTGCAAAATGTTCACATTTTCTTGCAGCTCATCTTTCTGAAATTTTCCCCCTTTTTGTTTTGCATTTTTCTTTTTCTTTTCTTCTGTTTTCTGCCTTCATCTTGCTCCAGGTCCTTTCAAAAATACCTTTCACAGCACTATCTTTCAACTGCCAGTAGGCTACCTTTGCATTTTTTTTCTCTTTTCTGTACTTTTCTGCCTTCATCTTGCTGCAGGTATTTTCTAACATACATTTCAGGCCTTTTAAAACTCCAGCAAATAATTTTCTGCTTAATTTTAATAAATGTTCTGCTTTTTTTTAATTGTTATGCATTGTTTCTCTTCTTTTTGATTTTTTTGCACTTTTTGTTTAGCATTTTTCTTCTCTATTCTGTAGTTTTATGCCTTCGTCCAGCTCCAGCCCCTATTTAAATTACCTTTCGGGTGTTTTGAAGCTTCAGCTTATAACTTTCAAAAAAAAATTGAAATTGTGTTTAGTAGTAGGCTACAGTACTGTCTTCAATGCCACAGCTATGGCTAAACTTTATTATGTCTCATTACACAGCTGTTCTTAATGCTGTAGAATGCTCCATTCACTTGAATGGGGCTTCCCTCTCATAATTGACCGTTGCTATGCATATTTGACCGCTGTCAAGGGAAGCGGCCTTTTTGGTCCCCCTAAATTAATGTCGAACTTATTTACGTTTTGGGGGGCTTATTTTCAGTTAGCAGACGGTACTATTTGAATCGCAATTCCATCTGAAATACTGCCAATGACAAAGTTGTTACAGTAGCTTGTTTCAAAGGGGGTTCCTTGTTTCAAAGGGTGTTCTTAATGAATTATGCAATATGAGTTGGCTAAATGCTTGAACATATCACTAGAAGGGAAAACGGACCCACCTGCAACCGACGCAAGCAAGCACACCCTACAATTTCCCCAGAAATTGTACCATCTCTAGTTGTTGTTTAATTTGTGTTTGTACTGTGCGGGAGAAGGAAAATTCCTGCAGGCCAACTAAAGGAGTGTACAAAGATAGACCGCACACATACAAGACATACAGCTAACCTACGCAGCTTGTCACAGTCAAACATAATCAGTCAGACTATCCTACACAGACACTTAATAAAACAATATAAAAAGCTGATCTGACTGTGTTGCCTTCTCTGAGTCTCTGTCCTGACTTACTGTTTGGTACTTTACGCTAGTGTGTCGTGGGTGTATATTGTGTGTGTGTGCACGCGTCCCTTTGAAGGCTCCTGTTCGTGCAGTCATCTGTTTAAACTGCCCAGACAGAAATGATCAAACAGAGACACAGAAGACTTTGAACCGTGATTTGTTTGCGTTCTTACTGATGTGTTTGTGTCCAGAGGGGGTCAACCCTTCAAACCCTCTCTCCCTTGGCCTGTGCTCTCTCCTTCGTCCATCTCCCCCTCCATGGCTCCTCCCATGACGTCTCTGTCCTCACGCCTCCACCCGTCCTGCTGACCGTCATCGCCTCGTTCTGCTCCCAGCAAGTGTGTGTTTGTGTGTGTAACAGTGACCAGCAGGGGGCGATGTTGCTTTAGCTGATGCCCCTGCTAGATCCCTTCACCCCTCTCCTCGCTCCTCCCTCCTTTCCCCTCTCACTAGTTATCTAAGCCCCCGGCCCTCATCCTGTCTTTCCCTTCAATGTCACATCCCTTTTTCCCTTCTCTTCTATCGCACTGTCTCTATCTCTTCTCATGTCTCCTTACTCCTCCCCTCCTTGCCCCACTTCATTTCTCCTCTTCTCTCATCTTGGCTGGATGAGGAGCCTGACATCCTGGTTCCAAGAGTTCCGGGTTCTGATTGGTGCTGCACAGCATGCAGAATGCTGGGTATATTCGCAGAGGAAGCAGGAAGGAACAGATCTCTGTGACCTTTCACACCAGGCCATCACCTGGCCCGTCCCTCTTCTGCTCAGACAACATCTCCTTACAACATCACAGCTCTGGACAGACCAAACGCACACGCACATAGATTTATTAGATATAGATTTTAATCGATTTCTCGTTAACCCATACAATTACACATTTTCTGTCTGTGCCTCTCACACGGATATACAAACACACACGAGGAGTATCTTCATTCAGCATTTTCACATGGCCAGACTACTTTTCTGATTATTCCTTTCACACCCACATTGCCTCACAAACACACACAAGCACACATGTGTACACACACATGGAATATGTAACACATGAAAAGTACATGCAGTTTACTCACTGACTAAATATGTAACCTCGGGATGAGTCAGATAACACAGGACAGGACACACACCCTAAGTCTTCTATCCTTGACACAAGGACCATACAGGCATCCCATAATAACACAACTGTCTAGACTGTTAGTTCATCCTATGGGTGCTTGGCAACTAACTCATTTTACAGACATGTTTATTAGTGCTGTAAAACGATTAAAATATTTTATCGCGATTAGTCGCATTAATGTCATAGTTAACTCGCAATTAATCGCACATTTTTATCTATTCTAAATATCCATTGATTTCTTTTTGTCCCGTTATTTTTTCTGATTTTGATGCTGTTATCAACATGGAAAAGTGGATCGGATTGCTAAGTGCAAATGTTTTTTATGTAGCGCCCCCTTTATTTTATTTAAAAACAACATTGCAATCGCCTGGCTTTGACGGGGGCGGAGAATTCGCAATATCTGTGTGCTTGGCCATCAAGTGGTGTTTCAGACTGGACGTGCTTGGATAATAGCTCAGTTCACAACAACAAAACTCAAAGATCACTTTGGTCTTTTCAATGGAACCATTTGGCAACTTTTTTTAAGTAAATGTTCAATTCAGAATTTTGATGGCATCCATTTCGGCGTCTCGCGCTCGCCATCCACTCAAAACGTAACGTTAACCGACCACTCTTTAGCCGGCTCGCAAGCCCAAACAAGTGTGTGCGACGTGGTCGTTGTATTGTTTTCGGTCTAGATCCGGTGTGGTGTTGTAGTTTTTCCACCGTCAGTAGTTGCTGCAACAGCAGGTGAAAAAAAACTTCAAAGTTTGCTTGGCCCAAAAGAACGTTAATCGTGTGATAGTACGAGCTGGTTGGGGGGGGGGGGGGGGGGGACCTCCCGGAAATGAGTCTCTGCAAGTTGGGATGTCTGAAGATACAGTTTCTCGTGTACCTGTCCTATTCACTACATGACATCTCTCATGAACCAGTCTAAAGGATAAATGGCAGACACACACTATTCCTGCTTACACATTCACTGAATTTGCTTTTCAACAGCTAAGGAGCAGCTTGACCCTCATGGAGGGGGGGGGGGGGTCTCTACGTGCTTCACATCACTTGGCTGCAGATCAAGAGGTCGCCGTTTCAAATCCCTCCAGACTTGGCCACTTTGGATAAAAGTGTCTGCTAAATGCTTCCATTATTTGTATTACATTATTGGTAGATCTATGCGGCTGTTTTCACACAGCCAGAAGAGTACCAGACTGAGAACAGAGAAAGAGCGAAAACAGACAGTAATGAGGGAAGGAGAGGAGGGAGAGAAAGAGAGGGGGAGAAGGGGACAGAGAGAGGGGGGGGGTCTGAAGGGAGGAGAGAGAGAGAGAAAGAGAGGGGGAGAAAGGGACAGAGAGAGAGGGGGGGTCTGAAGGGAGGAGAGAGAGAGAAAGAGGGGGAGAAAGGGACAGAGAGAGGGGGGGGTCTGAAGGGAGGAGAGAGAAGGCGTGAGGAGAGGGAGAAAAAGAGAGTCTAGGGAACGTACACAAGACAGTGGAGGAGGAGTAGGGAAGAGAAGGATGAAGGGAGACTGGGAGAAATGGGGGGAGGGGGGGGGGGTCAGGACAAGCCTTCATTCACACACACCAACACACACACATGCAGACACACTTGTATCCCCTCGCAGAAGTAATACTAAGACTAATACACCCAGCCGAAGCATTCCCATCACACTATGCCCACCAGACAAGTCTCCCATCAACACTCTACACCCTCCTGCCCCATTTCTTTATAAGTTCCTCTGTGATTAAGAACCCCCTACAGCCTCACAATGTCAGCTTTTCAGTGGGACACACAAACACACACACACACACACACTGAGTCTTGGATGCACTATGACCCCTGTGTTGCCGTGCCCCGGGGCATGAAATATGTATGGTTGTGTTGAAGATAATGAGCCTGCACATAATATGACTTGTATTCCAACACACACACGCACACACAGGGAAAGATACACACAACAAAAAGTGGCACCATGCTGTGCGTGCCAGACGACCCTTGAGAGCAGACGATCCCAGGTCTAGCAGGCTCCCCTCTCCTGCTGGGGGTCCACATCTGTACACACACGCACCATATTGATCCTACCTTTGGATCCTATACAGCCTTTGTGTGTGTCTGTCTGGGGGTGATGAGGATGATTATGGTATCACCCGTCAGTAGAGGTGACGAAGCTTGGCAAAGACGATCGATCAGATTCAGATTCAGACAACTTTATTCATCCCAAGAAGACTCATTTGCAGTTTACCCAGTAACCAGGGAGAACCAGGTGTCTTTGCTGGGCTCCGATGATCTTGGAACAGGAACTGACTTTCACTAAACAATTTCGGTTCTTCTTCTCCTTCACAGACAAACCATTAAAGCAACAAATAGATGAGGAAGTTGAAAGGCTTTCAATGAAGGATTAATACAAATTCTAGAAATGGTATCACAGAAACTGAAAGAGTTTCCACATTAAAGTGGCTGTAAAGCAGAACTGATCATGAGTTTTGAGTTCATCACACCAAAGAAGAATGTGTTGTTAAATACACATCCAAATTTGAATGAAAAAAACAGATAAGATTGTTAAATTATGCTTTTAAATCGTGATGAAATCAGCAGTCTTCTCTGCTTGATAAGGGGGGGGCGTGTCGCCTGAAGGAGCTGAAGCTCCGCCCCCTCGAATTTATTGAATTTAGTAACAAACGCAACAACTAGCTAAATTAATTGCAGATATCATAACAGACCTACCTGCAGTCTCTGAGTGTTTTATGTGTTAATTACTTTGTCTTTGCATCGTACCAGCTGAGTAATAGAATGCAGGTTAAATAAACCGTCTGTAATCTGACGTAGACAGGTGGCTGTGATGTAGATAGGTTGGGTTTTGCCCTGCCTAAACAAAACCTGAGCTGAAAACAGGTGAGAAACTGTTCAACGGTCTAACTCCACATTTCAGTGCGACAACGTTTTTTTTGCGCTTTGCACATGCTTTCAGAAACAAATTTTACACGTATATAATCTACTGAGAAGCAAATCATGGAATTTGTTTCACAGCACATTTAAGTGAATTATTTGAAGTCCACGCTTGACAACTGACTGTGTTCAGGTGACTGTGGAGTGCTTTAGAGTTTCTGAAAGTCGTGGTCTCTTGGTGATCACTTGTCACTCCAAGTATAACACCCTTGGTGTTGAAATCAGTCTATACTCCCATTGACAGGGACATTTCAATTGGACTGAAATCTAATTTGAGATGATTATGAAGTGTGACCAGGATTGAAAAGCAGGTATACCATGAAAGCCTGGATGTGTGTTTGAAATGAATATGAAACATGAAGCCTTGCGTCACACACAGTCAGACTGGTCCAGTCAGACCAGAGTCACACACATCTCTCCGCCCCCCCCCCCCCCCCCCCCCCCCCCTCCCCTCACCCCTCCCTCCTGCTCTCGCTGCCTTCCTCTCTCCTCTGCTCCCCCATTCCACACTCATTCAGACAGGTTCCCCATGTGCCATTCCCCCCTCCCTCCTCCTCCTTTTCCTCCTCCTTTTTCCTCCCAGCCTCCCCCATTCCACAGCCTTCCCCCCCAGGACCTAGTAGTGTGTTGAAAGGCGGGTGAGAAAGGGAGGGTGGGGGGAGGACAATGGCCAGAATGGAAGCTTGCAATGAGAGAGGTTACTGAATAGGCCCTTTCACTGTGCCCAGCCAAACAGAAAACCATCTCCCAGCTCACTTCAAACTCAAACCCATTCTGTATAACTAGGTCTTTATTCTCCATAATTACTCTGCGACACACACACATACACACATTAAGAACTACAAACAAGGAGAGACACAAACCCTAAGGGGACTGGACATGCACAAGAGATGACTGGACACGCAAAACACAGTGGGACTGATACGCAAAGTCAAATCAAACAGGAGTTAGTCTTGCAAGGCTTTAGTGTAAACCTCAGCTCGGTCCAGTTCAGCGTACCATGTTAAACTAGAAGACAGATGGACACGACAGGTCGAGACACACTGGGCTACATAGAACCACTAACATGTGGAGAAGGGGGGGGGGGGCTGGCAGAGGTATGGGGAGTATTTGGGAGAGACCCTACTCTGCATTGTGGGCCTTTGCTTCCCCCCTCCCCCCCCTCCCACACACACACACATACACACACACGATGACTCGCCCCTCAAACCAGCATCAACTCCAGCTGCGGGTCTTGCTGCAGTATCCCCTTCTTTGGAGAGAGGAGCAGGGGGGCAGGGGGGGGGGTATGGGAGAGAGGGTGTCTGATGTCACAGCCCTGCAGCCTGTTGCACGGTTGTGTCCCCCCAGACCAGACACTCCACACACAAACACTTCTAGCCCCGGCACCCCCCTCCACAGGCAGCCTTGTGCAGGAATGAGCCGAAAGTGTCACACACACACACACACACACACACACACACAGGTTGCACAAAGGAGGCAGGCAGCAGGAGAGTGTAGCGATGTAGCTGAGCAGGGGGGAGTGTGGGGGATGTGGGGTTGCAGGTCTAGAGGGGAGGGGATGTGGGGGGGGGGGGGGGGTTAGGGTAGGATGCTCCATATGGGCAACCCCCCCCCCACCACCACCACCCGCAAACAAATAGGCAGATGTCATATGGGGCGGCTCGCCCCAGTGGGCCACCAGGTCACCAGAGAGGGGAGGGGAAGTGAGGAGAGGAGGGCAAAGTTGAAGTGAGGAGAGGTGACGATTTGCTTTTTTTCTTTTTTTTTTACACATTCCACATTCTTGCATAGACCTAACCTGGCCAGCGTGCCCATGCAATCTCACATACTGGCATGTCAAGACAAACAGATGCAGTCAAAACAAATACAAAATTACAGTGCATGGACAGCTAGATGCACACACGCAGAAGCACACGCACGCAAACCAGATGGAATGCTGGTGCCATCACAGACACATAGGCTCTGATACAAATCTGCTTAGTAAACTCTGTCTCGGATTTCCCAATAGGCAATAGGTCAAACACACTGCGTGTGTGTGCGTGTGCGTGTGTGTGTGTGTATGAAGAATGAGGCGGCACGGTCAGGTGTCCCGTATCCATGTGTAGAGAGTTGAGGAATGACTGACACACACACACGCCCAGGAGACTGGTGAGGGGAGTGGTAAGGCTACACACAGGTCTGTGGTAGCAGCCCTTCTTTAACACAGGGATATAAAAAGTATTTCAATGAGAAAAGGGAGGCCAGGGGGAGAGGCCAGGGTAGAAGGGGGAGGACCCCCCCCCCTTTTGTGTAACAGGTCTGCTGCTCCAAAACTCCAGGATGGTATAGAGATGGAAGGGTGGGGGTCACCCTCTGCTCTATTCACCCCCCCCCCCCCCCCCCCCCCCCCCCTTCGCCTTTTTTTTCTCTCCACCCCCTCTCTATATCTCCACCCTTCTGCCTCTCTGCTGCAGCTCAGTCTTTTCCTATCATCCTCCTTCCTTCCCTCCTTCCCTCTTTCCATCCTCAATGCATTAGCATAGCAGCTGTTGGATGCAGGGTTGGGACAGGGCAGGGTTGGGTTGGGGGGAGGGGGGGGGGCAAGAGAGGGGGAGGGGGGTTCCTGTCAATGGCTGGCCGTCTGGCTGCTGAATAGAGCTGAGGCTGTCGTCCCTCCGCCCCCCCCCGCTCCTCCCCTCCCAGGGTAGACAAAGGAGGAGGGGACAGAGGAGGGGTCTGTGAATGGACTGCCTTGTCACTGGTGCTATGGAAATTAACAGAATGGAGTGAAAGAATGAAAAGAAAGTTCAGAAAGGAGCAGAGGGTAAGGAAAGACCGGCATGGCCACCTGTCTCTCTCTCTCTGTGTCGTTCTTCCAGGCAGACGTGTTCTGGGGGCACAGGCTGCTGCAGACGGTGCTGTTGAACTGATCCTGCGGGACGGGGCAAAGTGTGAAGTCAGCGCGTTTCTAAAACCCGACCTCTCACCCCTCCATCTGGGAGCTGCAGAGCAGCCAGGGGAGAACTCCCATGCACGTTTAGGGCTTCTGGAGTTGGTGCTGCATCTTCTGCATGTCTCCTTCTCCACTATGATGTCACCTCAACCAACTACTGCATGTCAGACTCGTTAATATTTGTATCCAGTTTGATCATCTGCAGATTCCTTATTTGATCAAGTCCACATGAGGTGTGGCCAAAGAATGGACTGTACTAGTATGCGGAGAGCAAAGAAGATTGCAGAGAGAATTTCTTTTTTTAACCCTCTGTTAAAGGAGAGCAGAATACAGAGTACAGAGGAGAGCCAAGCATTCAAAAATTGAATTTATGTCTCTCTGCCCTGACCTTATTCGTCTGGTCTTCTTCTCATTCTCTCTCTGCACTCTCTATCTCCGTCTCTCTCTCTCCTACATCTCTTATATGAACATACTCTATCTCTGGTCATTTTGGAAGAGTCTCTGCTAAAATCATTTCCAAATTCCTATTATGTTATGTGTCAGGCCAGGCCAGGCACATGAAGAATCTATTAGGGGCCTCCTATCTTTCTTTCTGCCCCCCCCCCCCCCCACCCCCTCTCTCTCTAACCCTGGGACGCAGGCCAAGTCTACAGGCAGACAATTGAACCACAGCTCAACAATAACATCCTGCTGAAGTGAGGGAGGGAGGGAGGGACGGAGGGAGGGAGGGAGAAAGGGAGGGAGAAAGGGAGGGAGAAAGAGAGAGACGGAGGGATGGAGGTGGAGGATGCCATGGTATTGAATAACAGCCAGGCTGGGTTCAGTTGGAGTTTTAAAGGGACACTGACTTGGTACATTGTCAAGTACGAGTCTCACATTAGAAGAGGTGTTTGTCTGGGGCTTGAACAGGTTTAGCTTTGGTGCCTATCAACACTCAAAGCAGCATGAGACAAAGGGACTGAGTTCAGTGTGGATGTACCCCTTCATGTGAGCATCAGTTATTTTTACATTGCTTGCTAACGGGCATCTTTAAAGATTACATCCAGACATGTACCTGTTGACTTTTTCTAAGAATAAGGTGTTAAAACCTTCCACCCTTGATTACTAACTTCAGTCATGCAGAACTGCACATTTCTGCTCAGCATCAAGTGTTATACCTTTACTAGTATGCCTTATGGCGTCCTGACTTTGGTAAGCACTCTAGTATGTCCATCAGGCTTCCCTACCCCTGCCAGATAATCTGACAAGATAGTCAGTTGATAGTCACAACTGAGAATGTTTAGCTGTACCGGCCTTTGGTGGTACATTTTTGTGTGTGCTATGCACTGGAATGTAGTGTATATGCATACTTTTTAACGATAACATCCCAGTTTAACCCCGTCTTGACATTGTGTGTGTGTGTGTTATGAGCAGAGGACATGAAGAGTGTCACTGTCAGATGTTCACGGTAAATATTTCTACACAACATAAACCACTGTGAACTGTAGATAGGGAGAGCAGGAGAGACCGTCGGCAGGAGCTAAGAAAGATCAGGTCAGGCAGAGAGAGAGAGATGAAGAAAGGGAGAGGGAGAGAGAGGCCTGGGTAATATAACACCAACTCTCACACAGAGGCGGGGGTCCTTCTTTAAACCACAACTTCCCACAATCCATTGCACCCTTTTATCCAGCATGTGAAAGGATGAGGCCAAATGAATGACAAAAGGAGAGAATAAAGACTAGGGCAGGGCCAGGCATGGGAGAGAGGGAGGCGGCTGGCCCCCTCGCCATTCTTCTCTATGGAAAACAGGGGGATGAGGAGGGAGGAAGGGGGGTGATGGGAATGAACTCAGACTGGGGGGTGAGGGGAAAACATATGCATCAACACAACAGAGTGAGTTTAATGATTTCTTTACTGGCTTGTACACAAACGTACAAAAATATTACAGCACTCATCTCCTCCACTCCTCACACAATCACAGTGTTACAAACGCTCAAAACAAAAATTCAAACAAAACCAAACCAAAAAAAAAAAAGAGGAAAAAAAATCCTAAATCAACACGATGGAACCGTGCCCCTCTCATTCACCTTCCTCCAGCTTGCGGAAGACACAGAACTTGGCCCAAAGCAGTCCTCACTTTCTCTCACTCAGTTACACACCTATCCAGTCGTCCACTCTACCCGTCATAAATGTTATGACACTGTTGAGTAGAGCAACTACACACCGTGCAATTTATTTTTTGTTACAATGACCTTACCATCAAATGTATATCATTCCCCATCAAGAACAATAGAGGACTACACTTCAGAAAAGAAGGCTCCCCAAGATATTATCAGCGTTTATATATATTCATATATATATTTATACATACACCCGATCTTAGAGATACATACATCTTTGTGAAAACATCATGTCTCACAAAGTAACACACACAATAGACACGACAACCTGGAGCAACTTTATACAATAATATTTAGTTGTGTTCCTTTTTTTCTATTCAGAAAAAAAAAATATGTTGACGTAAAGTCAACTAATCAACAACAGACATCAGTGCAATATTCAAACAAAAACAAAGAAAATAAAAATACCAAAACAAATAAAAAGATCAAGTTTAAGACAAGCGATGCATATTTCTGTTTTGATGCTAATACCAATCTGGATTGTGTTGTTGTTTACCTATCGCCTCTGTTTTGTTGGCTTGTTTGTTTATTTGTTTGTTTGTTTGTTTGTTTGCTGGTCCTCAGACAGTGTCCCTGGTGCATGTCATTCTGGGTGCACCAACAGCACCAGGTTGCAGGAGAGACACGAGTTGCACAGAGACAATACACACACAGAACAGGACAGCAGACACAGGCGACACACACACATAAACACTACTGGCACAAACACCCACACACAGAGACACATCCAGACTGGCACACAGACCACAGCATAGCAGACACAGGGTACACACAGGGTACACACACATCATTTCTGCACACACACACAAACCTTCAACACCCGTACATATGTCTCGACCCAACCAAGCACCGGACACACAGAGACACGCACACGCTCTCATGTCCCACACACGCACTCTCTCTCACACTTCCATGAACACAAACACACAGAGTGCATACTCGTATCTTCCTGGGACCTGGATGCTACTCTGTCAGTTAGACTTTTCTCTATCTGTTGGCCACTGAGTAGCAGGGTTTTAAAAACTCAACACGAAGGAACAAAAACACACAAGCAGCATTGAAAACCAACATAAGGGTGCCATGACTTTTCAAAACGCAGGATGTCTTTTAAAACCAATTTCTATTGATATCCTGCAATAGTAATGTGATGTTAACAGTCTGTATAGTAACACAGTAATGACACATGATATAGTCCTGCTCAGTAGTAACTCTATCCGTAACCCTCAGCTCCTGCAGTTACCCGACGAGGCACTAGGGGGCGTAAAAGGCTCCGCATTTTTTGTGCAATAAAACTCCCTGCATATTATATGTCATGCAATAAAAATCGTTTTTTTTGTGTGTGACTAAAATAGAAATCAAGCAGAGCTACCTTAAGAGGCGTTCGGCTTCTGAAAAAAAAGAAGCATACTGTCCCGGTTGGAGACCAGTCATGGGCAAGAAGGATCCCATTGCATTGACAGAGACTGGAGCTTGTTGGGTTACAAACAGGTCTTCATTTGGAACCTGCTACTAAAATGGGTCCTGTTCATCTCTTAAAGAAGTATGGGGACCTATTGTGGAGTGTGTGAGTTGAGATTCTCCTGTGAGAGAATGCATGGTCGGTGGTGAGGTGGGGGTTTAATTCTTCACAGTCGAGGTAGTTGGCAATAAGAACCAAACCGAGTTCAAGGGGGATTGAGTTAGGAAGCATTTCGGTTGCAGACCAATTTAGAGGGCTTAGGAAGGTGTCTCCACAGGGGCCAGTTGTTAAACCTAGGCCTAGTACAAGTCAGAAGCAGCTTTTTTAAGTCACCCTAAATATTCTTAAAACGTAATGATTTTTGTAAAGAAATAAACCACAACATATTCAAAATGCACCTTCTTCTCAATGTACCTTCATAAATACGCCAGCCTGTGTTCACAGTGAGGACCAGGATGGTATACAATACTGAAATGAGAGCATAAACTGAACTCCGAATGCGACTTTCCTGACGTTTTGATACAAAGCAGAGCAGCGGTTTAGTAACACAGTAACCATTGACAACTGGTCGCACTGGCCTGAAAGAGGGTGCCGGCAGCCTGCTGGCTTAGCGGCGAGAGCGCTTAGCTACTTTTACAAAGAAACAAAGTAAAGCTATTGTGTACAGTACTTAACAACACACGTGTCAAATGCTGTTATGATTACACGTCTGAAAAGCGAATTGGATATCATAATGCTGCTCTTTGAAAAAAAATCATAATTAATTAAAAAGGAGAAAAACAGACTATGTAGCCCAAACAGAGGATGGCCTCCCCGGCAGTGTTCATGTTCTTCCCTTTAAGCTATTCCAGCATGCAGCCGCAGCATCAAGTGCCAACTTTTAGGCCTATATCAAAATAATTTAGAAGGGGTCATACAAGTGAACAGCGTGGAGCCACAGGCCGACGACTCCGATGAAGCTCGAGGAGAAAAAGGCGTTTCAGTGGAACCGCGGCGCGAGGATGAGACCGTCGCCGCGTGAAAGGCCAACTGAACTCGGGAGTAAAACACACCTGGGTTCAAATTTTTTTTTTAAGTCCCAATCTATATTATACACATTCAAGAAAAAAAGCTTTAGTACCAACCCACCTAAATGGCGTTTTCTATTTTTCAAGATTCATGCGAGAACCGTGGGATGTCTGTTTCACTCACGAGCCAGAAGGACCCCCGTTTGGTTTGAATAGGCAGAGGGAAGTTTACTGTTTTCTTTAATAATTTGGCACAACTATGGAAACGCAAATTTACAAGAGCCTGGCTTTCCGTGTTTACCTGACAGCTGAAGCAGATCACCGCGCGCCAGAAGAGTACTTTGCCTTAGTGATGAGGTATAGGACTATGTCTTGGTGTCCTCCAAAAGCGGCAATATGTAAGGCACTCCAGCCTTCCCTGTTCGCCAACCGAATATCGGCTCCAAACTTCACCAGAAGTTTAACGAGCTCGAGATTTCCATCAATGACCGACTGATGCAGCGCCGTCTGTCCCTCGGGCCCGAAGGAGTTGACATTGAATTCGCAGTTTGTCATGTTCTGGAGCAACGAGTGGAGTTCCTTAGTGTTGCCTTTTTTCACTGCCTCCTGGAAAACCCGCTGCGGCGCGGAGCAAGTCGATACATCCGCTTGGCTCATGGTGAAGATGGACTGGGAAATAGATCCTATGCTGCTATACGTGAAAATCACTGTGCGAGTCACTGCTCTGGTAACACGCCCGCTGACTGGATAACTACCAGTTAATAAGGCACTTAAAAAGAAAATAATCGAATGCTAAACCACTATATATCCCAAAAAGGACAAGAAACCAAAATAACACACTTGGTGTGCAAAATGTTGTCAATGACGGCAGAGATCCAAAAATCCCTATTAAAAGAAATAAAGTGTAAGAGATCCAGTTGGGCGAGGTGTCTTCTCCCCTCCGGTTCTCTCTCCGTAGCAGCACCAGGTACTGTCGATATCACGGAGTTGGAGCGCGGCAGCTTTAACTTCTCGGGTCTTGGGAACTTGGCAATACGACCACGGGACCCCGGGACGCCGTGAACAGTCGTTGTTTCAGGACAGGTTTATCTTGTTCTTGCGTCTTGCCTGGATGTCCCCGTAGCCGCCGCGTTCCGTGTGCCTGTTTAAGACAGGTACAGAACCATGTAAGAGTGCTGATTGTCACTGATATGTTAACCCACCTTATGTAGCCTATAGGCTACGGTCCACATCAAAAGCTGTTTTATGCATAGCTTTTACGCATCAGGGGAATTTTAACGCATGCTATAAATACAGTGGTTTTACCAGTAAGTGGTATATTACATTACGTTGAAGTGTTGAATACTTGCCTGTGACAATTGGACGGGTGATGGCGACGTTACTGTGAAAATCCCCCGCGTGCCCCGTTGCGTGTCCTTCGTGCGGTCCAAGAGAGTCTCTGCTCTACAGTGCGCGCGAGGGGGATGTTTTACGCGTCCTTTATTTGCATAACAATAGTTCTCAATAGAATAAGCTTTGTAGAAATGGGCGGAAACCGAGGGAGGTCATAGGCTGCTGGGTGCGTTTGGGGAGGGTCCAAAATCTTGAAACTGTAGAGCAGGGGCGTGATCTAGAGGAATCCAAATGCCGCAGAAATATAACAAGTGGTGTCAGTAAAATCGTTTCTACATCCTATAGGCTCCCCGGCCGGACGAAGCCAACGTGACTCAAACGATGAGGATGGTGTTACAAACGTAACAAACAACACCATGACAAAGTAAAAAAAAATGAGTTATATGGATAAGCTAGTGGATACATGCTGGACACCTCACGCTCTTTTGGCTCTATTTTGCCTCTGAAGTCAGCGGACAAACAGAGCCAGGTTTCACATGTAAAAGTCAGTGACAAACAACTAATTTACAGTCCTCGACGAAGTCATGCTAATACTGGGCTCAAAGGGGGTGTTATAAATGACAAACTAAAGGGAAGAGGTGTGGTTCGCAACTATGTGCTGAAGCGATTTAGTGGAGACTACCTGAAAGACCAAAATAACAGGAAAATAACGGTGGCTGCTACTGTTTCAATTTTCAACTATAAATAAATAAATACAGAGGCCTACATGTTTTGAACAGGCTTTTAACTCAATTGAATAGTTTTGCCTCAACGATATATAAGGACAACAACAGAGTATGTTCTCACTGAAGCCTAAAGGCATGTTTTCGAATGCTATAGGCATAATGTCCAAACATGTTCAACTCGGTGAGAAACAAATGGGCAACAATTGGCAGGCACTACAAAACAACAACTCAAATGACATAATGTGATGGAAAGTGAAAATTCTCAATAAAAGAAGAGGGCATGTGCTGCACGGGCGTCAATAAAAACACATCGTTCGTGGTGGTCACAGCCTGTTTAAATATCAACTGCGGATATTCCAGTTGTTTTAAGTGACAAGCAATGGAACTTCAAATAACAATGGCCTGAGCGACTTCCTTTTTGAAGTGAAAAGAGGTGACGCGACGCATAGAATGACACGCAGATCAGCAGCACCGTGGGAACCGGACGGCTGCAATCCTGCGCCTCGTTCTCTCGCCTCGCTCACACGAGTTTGGCGTATAAACCGCACAAAGGTAGACTAAAACCGTTTGCTCCGTTTGGTTGCCTGGGAGTTGTCGAGACTTCACACCAGTTTATGAGCGTGGCTTCACCAATTTCTCTTTCGTGGTCAGACAGTTTCAGGTTGTCCCCGGTTTCCCACACTCAAACTGTATTTTGAGCACGTTGACACTCCGCCTGTGGAGAAGAACGGGGTCACGTATATTAGACTAACCTACTTCATGTAACACAAAGTTAACAACGCACAGATGGAAACGATTTCCACCCATACTTCCAAAGCAGTCGTGCTCAACTTTCTGTCAGATTTAAAGTGCCTTATTTACAGTTCAAGAAATTATATGAGGCCTAGAATTAGAATGTGTGTGTCTGTGTCAGTGAATGTGTGGTCTGTTTGTCACGTAAAGCAGGGATCCTTAAGTCAAAATAATGTATGATGCAGAAACCTCGGTCTGTAGACTCTACTGTGAGGATATTAACACGATGGGAGACGAAAGGGCCGACCTGATGTTTTATAACCTAGTCCAGGCTATTTTGTTTTCCCCAGCTGTGGCGTGATGTTAATCTATGTTATAATTCCGTTCATTTAATCACACATGATTGAGGTCCACAAGTCTTTTAAATCGAGTGAGCATCGGCCAAAGAAAAGCATGTAATACGCATGACTGTTAAACGGAATGCAGTAACCTACTGCACAAAAACTGGCCTACACCTGTAATAAACATTTGGCTCACATTTGACGCACACATAAGCTCTCCCAACCAAGGTAGGATAGGTTTCTACAACCGAAACATCTGCCGCTTTATCGGACCCACAGAACGTTGTGTCTGTCGGCCTGACTGGCTGGGAAACATTTGCACAGACCGCAGGAGCTTTTCTATTGGCTCCATCCGTGGCATTTGCCTTCTCTCTCTCTCTCTCCGCCAGGGTTTGGTCGCTGAGGTGAAAACTGAATTGTGGACTAAAGTAGGCTATGTGTAAGTTCTGCTGTTGAAGGCCACTTTAACCTCGTGCTGCTTCACATCATCCACTGGGACAATAAGCGCGTTTTGTTTGATAGGCTATCCCACAATCTAATAAAATGTCATGTGATCTATATTCAGTATAGGCTATACCCACAGGTCTCTCAAGTTTAACTGTTTTTCAAGGTTGAGCGCACTTTATTTCGTATCAATACATCCTGGAATGACTTACAAATAGGCCGGCAATATTAGTTTGTTATTATTATTATTATAATAATTAGGCCTATTAAGTTTAGCCAGCGTGGCAGATAAACACAACTTTAGCGGTCGGCCCAATGGGTTTCTCAAATCAACATTGATAACCTCTGACGGAAACTTAACACATTGTGGGCAAAGAAATAACAGTGCCGCGTAGTTTGTCATCAACACCTTTTCCAGTTTAGTAAGGTCCCGACTTGTCGTGGTCTGCTGGAGCCGCAGCGGAGGCCAAGCTACAGTTGTCGAGTTTTGGCGCCGGGGGCAGACGGGAGGAGCCTTGACTCACGGCCCAGGGATTCTGTTGAGCGGGTGTGACGTTTCAGCAAAGGGGTGGGTCTTAAAAATCCAATTCATTACAGCACCACGTGTTCAAGGAGCGTGGGAAAGAGGCGAGCTTTTCTTCCCAGCAAAGAAAAAGCCTGGGATCAAATAACATAGTGCAGCAAAAAGCTCTGTAGCGACGCAGGGCAAGGTATAGCGCTGCGACCGGACAAGGACAGGCGTGGACAGCTTATTTCCGAGGCTGAAAAGTAGGTTATTCAGCGGATTAAAATGTAGACCTATGTATAGTTTTATCATGACATATAAATAAAAACGTATCATACAGACACGTGGATACATGCCAAAGTGTAACATTCTGTAAAAGTAGATATAGCCTATTCCTACATGTGTTAAGGAAGCGCATATGTAACCAGCTATAAAACCGTTTTCCGTTTATTCAAAAGGTGTAGCTAAAAACGGCCTTATCGGTGATCCAAGCTGAAGTGCCCACATTGTGCTCGCTCCGGGTGCCCCCTGCCAGACTGAGAGGGGCGCATATTTTGGTCATGTCAGCTCAGCTGTTGCAAGCGAGAGGAAATCTGCTAATGTCTCTCGTTAAAATGTAACAAATAAACGGTTGTTTGCAACACTGCTGCCAGCCAACAGTGTAGCTATACAGCAACCATCCTGCTCCTGTTACATTGTTGGAAAAATACCCCACACTTGCATCTAAAAACTTGGGGCTCTGTTTGGCAACGTTTTGCATTGAGCAGGGGAGGAAGAAATATATGGATAGAGCATGAAGAGGAGAGAAGAGGGAATTGGGTTACCTGGTGACCCTGGTATCAGTGCCCTGGGCAAAGGATAGGGAAACCCCAGTTCCTGCTCATATTACACCGTGCACACCAAGGAATTCACAGTATAGAAAGGGGTGGACCAAGGACCTGTTCTGATATGAATGTTGGATGTCCTACACACTAAGACTACAATGTATACTCAACCTTTATATCCTACACTCTAAAACTACACTAGAGTAGACCTTACACCCTTCACTCTAAAGACCTACATTGTACACTAACCATCTTGTCCCACTTTGTTCTCCTTGGGTCTTGCTCACATGACTTCTGGTAACTAGAGGGCAGCCTGAAGCATGTACATAAGAGAAGGGTTCCCAAGATGGCTACTGCACTCAGATATTATATAGAAATACCAGATCTGCAGTGCAAGATTGACCACACCAAAAACAATCATCCTTGTTTTAATCATAAAAAAACACCAACTTATTTTGTTTCAAAAGTAAAATATATCGAGATATGACAATGTAGGAAGGCCATGACTTATCAGGCATATAGAAGATCTAAAACAATCTAAAAACATTAAAAAAAAAACGTCTCCAAAGGTGACCAACTGATTTAATATTCTCAATTTGATAGATATATCGATGGATAGCCCACTCCAGGGTTGGAGCGCCGTCGTCAAGAACATCTCCATTAGTTCTTGTTCTGCATGGAAATGGGCGTGGTACCGGTTCCCATTTTTTGGTCCAGAGTCTCCTTCCATTCCCCATCCCCGTCTTCCTCTGAGACACGAAGTACTTCCTGGAACTGTGAGATGACTCGGCTGAAGTGCGAGCCTTCCCAGAACACTTTGCCACAGCCTGTGCAGATGTAGAACTGCTGTATTCTGGGTAGGAGGCCGGGGGGCACGCTGTGGATCTGGAGGGCAGCCCCTCCAGGGAAGGTGAGGGTGCAGGGGTCCAGGTGGGACAAGGGAGCCCAGCGACACTGAGGGGTGTACCTGGGGGAGTTAGACGGCGCCGGAGGCACAGGGTCACAGCCTACTTCCTCTTCCCAGGTTACTCCTTCCTGTCCACCTACAGCCTGGCCCGGGAGAAAACCTGCCCAAAACAATGTTCCGCAATATAGATCTTTGCTCCAACAGGGTATGTGTGTGTATGTGTGTGTGTGTGTGTGAGAGAACATGTTCAAAAGTACCTCTCTCTCTGAGGAGTAGTTCCATGTCTTCTCTGGACATCTTCATATACTCGTCACTGTTGCACACCTATCCACACACACACATGGAAAAGTGAAAAAATCACAGTTAATGCTACACCACCCTTCCTCACTGTGTTCCCTCCCATCATTGTTTCGATTCACACAAACAAAATGACTCGGCATAATGCTAATCCGGTGCTGGTCAAATCTGCAGATGACATGGCACGAGTGAAGGATAGTCACACCTGGGACAGCTGCTCTACACTGGTTCATTTTCTCAATCTGGACAGGATAGGTCCATGGAGCTCAATATGAGCTAAACCAAGGAAGTGTGTTGTGGTGCTGACAAGGAATATCCACTTTTTAAGTCTTTGTCACTCAATGGGGATGAAGTAGATCCGGTGGCATCCTTGAAAACAAACCTTGGTCCAGAGACTGACTCCCAATTTACCTTTGATAAGCACTCGGACTGTGTTTTTTAAGTGTTGTCCCAACGAAGAAACCGAGGTGGGACCCAACCCCAAATGTATACACAACTCTGAAAAGAGTTGTGTATACATCACTTATTGAATCTGTGCTCACTTTTAATATTGCATCTTGGTTTAACTTGAACAAACTTTCAAAAACTATAAAACAAGCTGGTAAGATGTTTGGAAAGCTACCGAAGCCCACCATGAGAGTGAATTGTGGGAACGGTAATAAGGTCAACCTGCACTCCCTCCTCTCTCCCAACTAACAGAGGTAAATTGATGTGCTAGCTTGTGGTGCATCTCTCGCTAGCCTGTCTGTGTTGCTAACTCAGCCGGGCAGTGCCTCTCTCGGTCTGTCCGTGTCTTGCTTGCTTGTCAGCCACCTCCAGCGCTGTGTTCTTTGACTGTGTGCCTGACAAAAGTGAGAGTGAAAGACAACTATTTATGACTTTTGATAAAAGCCAATGGGTGTAACGGTGTAATAGTATAAACTGCAACTTGGAAAAGAGAACCGTGCACGAAATGAAACTTGCGCTTTTCCAACAGCAGCCTCTGTGGGGACCAGGAAAATATGAGTGAAGACAATGAGGATCTAGTCTCTCAGCAAACTGTTTTGTTTAAAGGAGGGAGGTTTGTAGTGAGAGCACTGGGGTGGTGACTGTGTGGGAAATGTTTTACATGACTTATGGGTCAGGTAGGAGGGGCACCTAAGCAGAATTTTGCTTAGGGAGCAAGGATCCCCAAGGGAGGCCAGGCCCCCAGGGAGGCCAGGCCCCCAGGGAGGCCAGGCCCCCAGGGAGGCCAGGCCCCCAGGGAGGCCAGGCCCCCAGGGAGGCCAGGCCCCGCTCTGAAGGGCGGGAGAGACTTAGGGAGTTAGGTTGTATGGTTAGTGTCAGAGTATGGTAAGGCTCAGGGGTGGGTAACCCTAACCCAGCTCAGGTATGTAGTGCCGTGGTGTGTAGCCTGTGCATGCCAACACAAGAGCAAAGCACACAGGCAGGATACACGCCAACACACACACAGCTATCTCCCAATATTTCAACATGCACATGCCTCTTCACACAAGCACAGTGTCCAGGCATGTGTGGATGTGAGGAGGTGACACACACACAGCTTCCCACCCTTCCCCTGTCCTGACCCGAGAAGACGGCATTCACTCGTCCCAGCTGCCCGTCTGTCCCCACGGTGTCTAACTATCCCCCCCCCCCCCCCCCCCCCCCCCCACAACTAAGTAGCATGGCAGTGCTAAAAGCCTTGTCGACACACCTGAGCACCACTCGGCAAACAAGCATCCACTTAAGAGCTGGACAGTAAATCAACAGAGGAGGTGGGGTGGAGGCTGGAGTGAGGATGGTGGAGGCTGGAGAGAGGATGGTGGAGGCTGGAGAGAGAAGGGTGGAGGCTGGAGAGAGGAGGGTGGAGAGAGGACGGAGGCTGGAGAGAGGAGGGAGGCTGGAGAGAGGCTGGAGAGAGGAGGGTGGAGGCTGGAGAGAGGAGGGAGGCTGGAGAGAGGCTGGAGAGAGGAGGGAGGCTGGAGAGAGGCTGGAGAGAGGAGGGTAGAGGCTGGAGAGAGGAGGGAGGCTGGAGAGAGGGAGCTGGAGAGAGGAGGGTGGAGATAGGAGGGTGGAGGGAGAGAGGAGGGTGGAGAGAGAAGGGTGGAGGCTGGGGAAACTGAGGAAAGGAGGTTGGAGAGGCTTGGGAGAAGTCTGGGGAGGACTCTTTATCTAAGTCCTGGGGGAACAGTTACTGAGACAGACAGACCCCCTCCCCTACACACACAAGGTGAGGACTGCACTCTCTCTCCTCCCCCCCCCCCCTCTGTCTCTCTCTGTCTCTCTCTCTCTTACTCACCCCCTGGCTCAACCTCACACATTCACACTCCTTCTACCTAGCCAACATTGTTTTTTCCCAGACATCACTCATCACTCCTCTCCTCCTCTGCTCTCCGTTCTCCCCAAGTCTCCTTTCCCAGCTCCAGCCAGGATAACAGAGTATATTTACCCACTAGTGTTTCCCATGGCAGATCAAGTCTGAACCTGCTCATGTCTAACACCGTGGGCTTATCCTCAGTCTCACAAACTCTTTCCATCCACCACTGTTACACACACACTGTTACACACACACTGTTACACACACACTGTTACACACACACTGTTACACACACACTGGCACCATAAACCCGCAAACACCCAGGGGCAATTAAAGACTATCGCTGTCCAAATATCTTTATTTGGAATTGGAATCAAATTAAATATGGTATAGACCACTGTAGTCAAACAAGTCATCTGCTATTATTATTCTAAAATCAAATATGATATGAATATTAGAAACGACATGTAAAATAGACAAACATATGTCTCCCTGGTAAACATGTTTCCTCAACAGTAGCAGTATCAGTCGCTCCCAAATAGTCAACACATGTATACTGCTGAAGGGAGACGAGGATGAACAAGCAGAACTTTGTCAACTATTTCACACCCATTTGGACTCTCACAAGACACGCTGAGCTCTCTCTCCCCCTCCTCTTCCTCTCCCTCTGGACAACAAAGGCTATCAGGAGGCTGATACTGTATTTCAAAGAACAGGAGGTGGTGGAGAAAAGGGACAGAAAAGAGAGGGGGGATGTTGAGGAAAGAGAGGGGGGAGGAAGGTGGAGGACTCTCTCTCACACACACACAGCTCAGTCCTGCAGGCCGCTCCCATGGGAAAATCCTGCACTGCACACAGAAGGAGGGCCCTCTAGGTCATGTGACCTACACTGCTCGGCCAATGGAGCCTTAGTGATTTGATTCAAACGGCGGTACAGTCAGGTAAGGTACATGGTGGGAACTGGGGGGGTGTTCTGGAGATGGTCTGCAACTGCGAGCGCTACCTCACTGGTATACCTTTACATAATGCATTTAACATATGAGTGACTTATACAGTATACTAAATATACACCTTAATGTAACAATGTACACACAAAATATTCTTAGACATTATTTATCAATGGTAATATGATTCATGAAAAAATTGTTGATATAGGTACAAGTTCAAAACAGTTGTAGGTCCCTACTAAAACACACACACACAGCAGAAGGTCTGTGATTACAGTGCAGTTGATCATAATGACAGTGTGTCACTGTTGAGTCTGAACTTGGACCAGACCTGCCCCAACTCCAAACACACCTCTCACGCATGTATCCCTCTCTCGCTCCCTCTTTCACACACACACGCACACACAGTGTTTTTTGGCTTGAGTTTGTCAGGCCTGTCATCGTGTCTCCCCGCGACCTGGTTGGTTGGTGTGCTAGAGGCCAGTGGAGGGCCAGTCATGGCCCTGAACAAAGGGGCCAGAGGAGGCTTCTTGTCCCAGGCTTAGCCCTTGGGACCTGGGCCTGCGTGTGCTGGAGGGTCCCTGGGAGCGCTCCAAGGGGGGGGGGGGGGGGATACAGATGCCTCTTTCTCCTGCCTCAGGGCCTGAAGCTCCACTCAGCCCTCTCCCTCTCCAGAATTTCTCCCTGCCTCTCTCCAGCTTTCTCACATGTTCGGTCTCACACACACACACATGCAGGCACATACATGCAAACATGCACACACGCATAGATCTACACACACGCACACAATAACACCGGGGTATCATGTCTCCACAGAATCCGGTTCTCTGACAGCTTCGTCATGGGAACGGGAGCACTAACAAAGATTCTTGTGTTGTTGCGCAACCCCTCACATATTTCACACCTCTCCCAAACTCACACACACACACACAGACATGAAACACATACTTAAGCGTGGTTGTTCACACAAACACACACACCACGGCACTCACTCACGAGGACAAAACAAGGACACGCACTCGAAGGCGCGCAGGGAATGTTCCTGTTGTGCTCGGTGAATCATCCCGGTCTTTAAATATTGACAGTTGCTCGACTATGCCTGGAGATGCCTCTCCCTGAGAACTCTGCAGGACGTGTGTGTGTGTGTGTGTGTTCGTATGCCAACAAGTTTCATGTGTGTGCATGTATGTCCGTGTGTGCCAACAAGGTGTGACGGGTATGGAGCTCTCTCGAGGCACTGCTTCACTGTGCGTGTCGTCTGCGCCCTCCACAGTAGCCTCCGGGCATCAGGAGGAAGGTGTCTGGACTGGGATCAGTATGAGAGGAGGACAAGGGGAGAGAGGAGTGGGCGGAGGCGGAGAAAGAGGAGGAGGAGGCGAGTTCAGGAGCTCAGGAGGAGGAACATCAAACGGTCTGAAAAACATCAAGATGGCCACTGATGGTTGTCACTTGGTTATCATCTGGCCCAGTCCACTGATGGTTGTCACCTGGTTATCATGTGGCCCAGTCCACAGGCTGGAGAGACTGATAGCACACCACGCAGCCACACTGGGATGAAGGGAAGAGATAAAGGGAATTCAAAGAGTGGGCAGTGACTCACAGGTTAAGTGGAGATGATTCGGGATAAGACGTGTGTGTGTGTGTGGGTGGGGGAGAGAGAGCGTGTGTTGCGGAGGGTAAAGGAAAGGCTGGACAAGATGGGGAACAAAAGGCCCAAGGAAGAAAGGAGAGCGGGGGGAGGGGGGGGTGAGAAGGAAGGGGAGAGGTTGAGAATCTGGGGGTCACGGGTGGAAGGGGTCACCTCTGGTGTGAAAGCAATGAGGTAAAACCGAAAGAAAGAGCAGGGAGAGTTCCCTGTGTCATAGACCCCAATAACCCCCCCCCCCCTCTGGCCCCCCTCACTCTCACCCCCCTCACCCAGTACATTCCCCAGGGCCAGCGGTAGCCCCTTGCAGTCTCCTGTGACACAGTAATTAGAAGTCTGGGAACTGGATCTGTCCCTTTCTCAGTGCCCCCGTCCACCATCCACCCCCCACCCCCTCATCACCCTCTTGCCCTCAAACCATCCCCCTCTTCCTTCCTCCCTCCCTCCCTCCCCAAACCTCCTTCTCCTCGCTCTACCCCCTTAGCCCGCCACCCAGTTCAACAGAACACAGCTCTCCTGGCCTGCTATGATATTCATGGGAGCAACCCTCAGCCCCCCCCTTCCCCCTTCTCTCCAGTGGCCGACTCTGTATCTCACAGAGCAGCCGCTGTCCCTCCCGCTCTCTCACCCCCGCCGACCCCCCCCACCCCACACCCCGCCAACCTCCTCCCCCTTGGCCCCGCTATCTCCGTAGTGATAACCATGGGAACGGCTCTGTGGGAACAGGCCACCAGTGGACCAAAATAGACACAGGGAGGAAAATGGAGGGAAGGAGGGAGGGAGGGAGAGAGAGAGATAGCGAGAGCTCTGAAGGGGGGCTGATTCAGACAGACAGGTACGCCATCAACCAGAGTCCATATCATTATGGACCTGCTGGTGTGATTAGGATCAGTGGGACTGCTCTTACACTGGTGTTCACACACTCTCACACTCACACACTCACACACAAAGTTGCAGAGAGAGGTCAGGTCGGAGCGCAGGCTGAGGAAGTGTCGTGTCAGAGACATGTCCAGGTAAAGAAATCGAAAACATTCTAATCAACGTTCTACTTTTCAGTGTGAAGCGCCCTCTCTCCCAGCTCTGAGACAGGGTTAGCGTTAGCGCCCTCTCTCCCAGCTCTGAGACAGGGTTAGCGTTAGCGCCCTCTCTCCCAGCTCTGAGACAGGGTTAGCGTTAGCGCCCTCTCTCCCAGCTCTGAGACAGGGTTAGCGTTAGCGCCCTCTCTCCCAGCTCTGAGACAGGGTTAGCGTTAGCGCCCTCTCTCCCAGCTCTGAGACAGGGTTAGCGTTAGCGCCCTCTCTCCCAGCTCTGAGACCGGGTTAGCTTTAGCGCCCTCCGTGCCTCCCTGACGACGGGCTGAGCTGATTAGGAGCGGAGAGAACACCTAGCCGTCCTGACTCACAGCACAGGTAGCTAGAACAGCACACCGTGGCAACCAATTTACTCGGCGGGCTTTACCATGGCAACCAATTTACTCGGGTCAGAACGCCCAGAGCCAGACCCAGTTCACCCGCCCGCACGCACGCACGCACATGCTGGCGTGCAGTTCCTGTGAGAACAACTGGTTTGTCGCGAGGAACGGAAGTGGACATGCGTCTTTTGCGCATCTTTTCTTTTTTACTCGGACAAACACACACACACACAGACGCTGACTGACTTCTGGTTGGCCGGTGGGGTTGGGGTCTATTTTTCCATTCCATGTTTATCTGCTGTGTTTCAGTGGCAGGGCCGGCCTCTCCCAGGCCTTTCCCAGGCCAAGCAACCTGACCCCTCCAGCCCTCTACCTCCCTGCTCCCTGGGGGGGGTGGGGGGGGGGTGGCTGAGACCCTTCCCACCCCGGACTGCCCAGCGCTCCCAAAGCAAACAGGCTCCTAACCCTGATAACATCACTGCTCATAGGAGGAGCTCTGGGCTGGCTGTCTGGCTGGCTGACAGGCTGGTTGGTTGGCTGGCTGACTGACTGGCTGGCTTGCTGGCTAAATTCAGATCAGCTCAAATAACCTCCAGCCTCAAGTTCAACACGCACACACACACACACATCTGCACAGTCAAAAGCAGATAGCTATATACTACACAGCATATGTATTGCCACAAAATACACACATTCAAAGGAGCACAGTGATGGATCACATCTCACAGTCAAACTCACTTACAAAAACAGCCATATATCAGAAACACAATTGCTCTGACGTGCGTGCACACACACAGACACACACACACACAGTACTAGTTCACACACCAAGGTCTGTGATGGGGTCTACGTTTTCGCAGTCTCCACAGGGATCTGCCTGGAGTCTAAACCCTGCTGCTTACGCAAGTCAGGACTGAACCCACCCCCCCCCCACACACACAGATCTTCTGGCATCCCTGCTCCGTTCCTGCTATGATAATACAACATTCCCATCTTCTTCTCCCAGCCCTCCTCCTCCACAGTGACCCCGGATGAAAGATGATGTCTTCAGATGCCTGTGTCATGTTTTCTCATGATTTATTCTCCTGGGCTAGCAGGAGACCCCCCACACTGGGGGCCCTAGGGGCTAGCAGGAGACCCCCACACTGGGGCCCTGGGGGCTAGCAGGAGACCCCCACACTGGGGCCCTAGGGGCAAGCAGGAGACCCCCACACTGGGGCCCTGGGGGCTAGCAGGAGACCCCCACACTGGGGCCCTAGGGGCTAGCAGGAGACCCCCCACACTGGGGCCCTAGGAGCTAGCAGGAGACCCCCACACTGGGGCCCTAGGGGCTAGCAGAAGTCCATTCATAAGTGTTACATGGGC
>NC_061081.1:1701034-1792101 GCF_021917145.1 Hypomesus transpacificus | reverse complement strand
GGATCTGGTTAGCAGCTCTCAGATAAACAACTTCAGCCAACCTCCACGTGTAGTGCTGCCATGAATAGAGCCGGACACAGCACCTCTCCTCCACACTCATGTCGCTGCTCTCTTAAATCTAGACACCGAGACAGTGTGTGTGTGGGGGGGGGGGGGGGGGGGGGAGACAGAGGACAAACAGATGAAAGGAGAGAGGAAGAGAGAAGTGGAAAGACAGAAAGGAGAGAAAAGGAGAGAGAGAGAGAGAGAGAGAGAGAGAGAGAGAGAGAGAGAGAGAGAGAGAGAGAGAGAGAGAGAGAGAGAGAGAGAGAGAGATGTCTATTTTCTTACGTTTTCTATTTCATAGAGACACAAAGGTTATTTTGAAGGTACGAACACGACTTGCTATTTTTACTCCTGAAAATAACATACTTCTGGTGTGTCCTTCCGCCAGTCTTTTCTCTCTTTCAGAACACTTGCTTAGTCTCTTCTTCTCTCTCCCTCACAGCGTCATGTGCATGTAGCATGTACACATCAATAGATGTATTATTCTCAAAAGCTTCATAGAGTTAGAGTTTATCCACATCACACACAGATCATACAGACATGCACACACACACACACACACAGACATGTACACACACACACAGACATGCACACCCACACACACACACACACACAGAGATCACACAGCTGAAAAAAGAAGCCCAACCCTGGCCTACATCACACATAGCTAACCCCAAAAACTATAACTCAATTCATGACCTGGGTGAGTCTTTGGTGTGTGACATGATTTAGAGACATTCTGACCCCCGGGGGGTTACTGGTGGTTTACTGGGGAAGGGGGGGAAGGGGGGGGGGGGGTCTGAGAACTGAGTGTGATTCAGCGACCCTCCTGCTCGCTCCCAAGGGTCTGAGTCTCCTCTGCTCTTTCAGAGGAGTTCTTGTTGTTGTGGAGAGCTTGCGGTGGTCTAAGAGGATCGGTTACATTCATCTCTTTACTCATCATCAACTTGTTTCTCTTCCTGTCTGTCTCTCAGCTGGCGAGGAGTCTCAATGTGTGTGCACTCACATGCACTCACACAGACAGGTCCTCGGGTGTATTAGCTGAATGATACGTGCCTGGGTTCAGACAGATCAATCTGGTTTGGAGCTGAGTCACAGACCCAGAGGAGGTCCCCAGACTTCACCACCACCAAATGATTGGAGGCTGGAGACTCGAGGGTGGAGGCTGGGGGCTATTAGCCGCAGGCTGTGAGTTAGGGGTTAGGTGTGGCAGGGGAAGGCAGAGATGGAAAGGTTTTCAACCCATCCTGGTGGGGGTGGGCTTTATGAGAGGGCACCCTCGATATGGGGGAGACATTAGCAAGCCTCATGAAACCCTAACCTCACACATCCCCTGTGTCGCCTGTGAACCAGGCCCCTAGCTGGCCACTAATGCCCCTGGCAGATGGTGGTAGTGTGTGTGTGTGTGTGTGGGTGTGTGTGAGTATTGATTTTGGTGTGGCAACCGCACACAGGGGTGTGCACAGTCACTGCACACAGCTGTAAACTGTTAAAACACACCAGGTTGGAGTGTCTACCGTGTGTTAACCATTCTATTTAGTGCAACCTGGAACCCTCCTTCATGATCGACAAGAAGATGGGAGGGATTGTTTCCTGGGTCCTCCTGAGGTCTGTCTCCAGAGGGCCCCTCGGCCTGGCAGGGGGATCTGAATGTGCTCAGCTGTTGTCAGTTGCTTTCGTAACCGTCAAAGAACCTGTCGGAACACGCTTGGGAAAGGCATGGACGCAGAGACGAGGGGAAACTTCGTCATGGGATTGTGTGCGTTAGTGTGCTTGTGTGTGCATGTGTGCCTATGGGTGTGAGAGGGAGAGGGAGAGAGAGAGAGAGAGAGAGAGAGAGAGAGAGAGAGGAGAGAGAGAGAGAGAGAGAGAGAGAGAGAGAGAGAGAGAGAGAGAGAGAGATGTTCAAGGTATAGCCCTGCCCAGCGTTATCTCTGCATTCCTAACTACACCTACCCCTTTATTTAAACACGACAACACCATGGCAACCCAGCTGGAAAAAGCCCCTGAAACTGACGCCCACATCCCTTAACTTCCTGAACGAGTGCCCCCCCACACACACACACACATACATAAACACACCCACACACTGCACATTGACACATACACACACACAAAAATACACATACAAAGTTTTAATTCCTGTTTGAGGTGTTTGGCTCTCTGAGGCATTTAGTTACATGGGTGGGTGGGGGGGGAGGGGAGAAGGGGGGTGGGGGGGTTACCTTTGAAAGAACAGGAAGCAGAGGACACAGTCCCACCCAGCTTAGTCTGAAGTTGGCAGGCTCAGCTCCTGGTCCTGATGTAACACACACCATTCCAGAGCCTAGTGAGGAGAACTGTCACCACGGTGCCCTCACACCAGGACCCATGAAGGAGAACCCTCAACGGACCTTTGATTCCTGACTATTTAATGTTTACTCGTAAAAGTGGTCGATGGTGTGGAGAAAATTTGAACCTGACCAGAGAAACTAAGAGATGTTCAATGTCTGTTTTCCATTATGTTGGTCTGTACGCAGTCTTACAGTAACTAGGTGAGAGTATCCTTGTACGTTTGATGTGGCTGGTTACAGGACAGCTTTTACGATGGCTGGAGTATTATGGGGTGCACAGGGACAGTGATGCAGACAGAACCCAGAACATGGGAGGTGATGGGGAATGTAAGGCTGGGAGGCCGGGGATGGGAGGCTTGGAGGCTGGGGCTGGGAGGCTGGGGAGGGAGGACCTGTTTAGTCCATTAGCCCAAGCAAACACAGAAAGCAGCTGAGCTCTGAACTCTAAACCCTGAACTGCACCTTTTTGAGGTGAGGCAGAAACAGAGAGATAGGGAGGAAGGAGTACATGAGTTCCAGTTAAGTATGGGTCTGGGGGGTGAAGGGAAGAGGTGTGTGTGGGGGGGGGGGGCGCAAAAGGCACTGGGGAGTTGGGGTGAGAGAAGGAAGAAAGTGGTGAACAAAAGTTGGTGTTGGGGGGTGGGGTGTCACCAATCCGATTTCCTGCATGACACAACATTCCTGGTGCTTCCTGCACACTGGTAAACTAAGCAGAGCAAAGTACAGGACCACAGCCCAGGATTCCATGCATCCCAGAGCAGAACAGCACAACTACAGGATACGATACAACTTCAGAGAATGAGTGGGGCAAGGGACTCAAAGTGCTGACTCTTTATTTGGACTCAACAAGCCTGTCCCTGGAGACCCTCCAGACAGTCAGGCTGGAGGGCGGAGCACACAGCAGTGAGGGGCTGGCACACCTTGCAGAAAGCCAAACTGACCTCATTCACTTTTTTAGTTGAACCAAGTTGGAGACAGCCTTTTCTCCTATGCATTAAATCTCTCCCTTTCTCTCGCTTGCTCTCTCTCCTTACCTCCCCTCTGACTTTAATTCAACATGAATTTCGTTTAATGATTCATATGATAAGAGGATGCTTGGCAGAGCTTTAAGGACTGACACACTTGTTGGAAAAGGTTACTGGTGCTGTGCTGTCGAAACCACACTTGGTTCTTGTCAGGTACAGCAGGACCAGTGAAACTCACTCAAGCTACAGCATATGTTCTTTACATGTGTCCACACACCAAGAGCGCCACATGTACTTGAACCAAGGGGGATCTAAACATGGATGTTGTAGACTGAGCTCTCTGTAGCTTTCAGGATCCTGAAACACATCCTCGAGAGGTACAGTGTTCCCTCTCCCTGGCAGGCTTCCATGTGTATCTATCACACACACACACACAGACACACACACACACACAGTCACACACACACAGACACACATATACATAACACTGCATCAGTTTCAACAGTCACAGCCAGGAATGAGGCAGACACACGCGCACACAGCAGGCAGATAAGGACAAGAACACCCTACTCCCTAATTATTCATATGAGGGGATTACGTAATGATATGTGAATCAGTGCTGGTCCACTGGTTTTACACACTTGGATTAATTCTTATCCCAGAATGAAAGGCATGTTTCACTAAATGTTGAGGAAGTCAACAATTGATATTTTTGCTTGTTAATAGTCAATCTTCATACACTTCATCTGTGCCGGATGGACACAGACGGAGATGTCAAAGACGTCCTGAGTGTGTTCTCAATGGCTCCGATTTGTGTTGGGTCCCTCGTGGAACCTTTCGCCATGGAAACTTTCCAACCCACGTCCACTGTAGAAAAGGACGTGTCAGCGCAGACAAAATGTCTCCCAGAGGTCCACCCAGCACAGCCTCTGTACCCTGCCCCTGGTAGCCTAATCCCCCTTAAGAGTCTGGGCAGCAGCTCCTGTAACAGACACCGTACTTCCTCTGCCATGCTTGTCTCAGCTCAGGTGTACATGGCCGTGAATGCTGAGCTCGTGGAAACCGGACATCTGTGTCCAATCGATGGAAACACTTGCCTGTCGTTCTCTCAGGAAGCGAGCTGAGACTGATCGGAGGGCGGGGGGGGGGGGGGGGGTGAGGAACGGGATTGCCAGAGTTATGATCGTAGAGGTCACAGATCAGGTCATGGACGGTCAGAAGAAGCTCTGGGAGTAGGAGAAGGATCCTGAAATCTGATCCCAGCTCCATATGACAAGAGTGAAGATTTGACTGTGTGTGTGTGTGTGTGAGAGTGTGTGTGTGTAAGAGTGTGAAGCCCAAATCCCTGAGGAGGAAGGTGTTTGTGTGTTGACAGAACCAGCGCATCAGGTTTGTCCTCCCGCGCTGAGTCTTAACAGAGGTTTAGGCTTGTTTCAGAGACTGACACGCTTCACAACTTTTCAAATGAAGACAATGGTCTCAGTGCTTTCTCCCTATACATTTGAGGTTTGAGGTACGACTGACATCCTAGATGTAACCAAACGGGACCAAGTCCCCTGAACTTACATCCAATTGTCATTCTAATTTGCAACCATCAACCTCAAGTATTTATAAACACTGCAGGCTGTGTCATTCTTTGTTTCTGCAGTTTACTCCCATCAGCCACAAGTTATTATGAGGTGTGAGGTGATTAACATGATCCTCTCCATGACTATCTCCAACTGAGAAGAATGGGGTTTCAGATCGACAGAGGAGAATCAAAGACGTGGCCTAGGCCTACGTAGTTCGTATACCTAAGGGGTTCTTATGCCATCGTCTTAAGATGTTTAGCTGACGCAATGGTTGACCTTTCACTGCTGCAGAACCGACAGTACCCTCTGGTTCCTCTCTCTCGGTTATTATGTGAGTCAGAGGGGGCAGGGGGTGCCTGCCACAGCTCCGCTCCCCCTTTGCAGTGCCTTCATCTCGGTACAACGGATGGAGCTGCAGGGGGGATCTCTACTCATCCAAGCAATGCACGGCTGCCTGTAGGAGAGCCAGCCAACGCTCTGTAATCGCATACAGACCGCAAGCAAGTCGGAGATGTCTGCCCTGGGCTGCCTGGGGAGCGTGTTCAATTAGTTTGGGATTATCCCATGTCTGCATCGACGTTACTCGAATTTTAACAGAAACGTTGTTGTAAGAAATCCAGTTGGTGGATGAATCATTTGAGGCAATAACACTAGCCAGCAATAAATCGTCTCAAAACTGTTCTGTTTTCATGCAGCATTTGCGGACGATAAACTGAGCTCAATAAACCTGTGTAATTCCTATGGTCAATGCTTTTCCCCCCTGAAAACACCTGTCTGAGAACGGGATTTGGAAGAAAAGTAAATTGAAAGGCACTTTCAGGCCCCCACACCAGGCATGTTACTTGCCAAACAAGTCATCCAGTAGTTTATTAGTTTACGGAGCTCCGCCCACAGCAGCGGGAGCTCGGAGCTCCATTCGTTCGCTGCTCAACCAGTTCACCTCGGACACTGCAGGATCAAAGTCGGTTGGTGGGGCTGCGCATACCTCCGTTCTCCGGGGCATTCCCCAGCAACCTGTCGGATGTGGGATAAATAAACATTCTACACCTTTGGAAAACCAAACAAGCGGCTTCGATTGAGTTTATCTGGGCAGCATTTGCTGTTGCCAGGCAATTGGTGAAGCAGCCTGACCAGGTAAGAATGAATCAATAGCCTACCGTCCACTGCAAAAAAACTGCCGTGCTCTCGTGCCCTTCTGATCTTTACCAGGGTAATTGTAATTACGTTGTTGGGTATCAACATCTAAGAGTTTTTTGAATTCGATAGACATTTAATTCTTGGCATATTTTCCTACTGCTGTAATTACTTTATCAGTGTAATGTATTAGCTTTTCAGAACACAATCCTCCTTCGTGATTTATAATCGATAACGTCGATCACTTAATTTCGCCAGAAAATACTACATGACTGACTGCCCTCCGCCCCAGTGGGCGAGAGGGTCCCAGAAAAACGTCAACACATCTCAATGTTCCACCAACAGCGCACGTGCTCGGAACACCACCACATCCAGGCTCACAAGCAATCGGGTTCGATAGCCTACAGAGCTTTGCGGTGGTGAGAGCTACTTCAATTGACAGAAAATGTGAAGATAGGAAGGGAGGGGTGAGCAAAGATATCTTGGGGCGACTGAATTCATGAGAGAGGTGTGGATTTTAGGAAACGCTCCCGGACTCAACGTTTAGACAAGCGGCGGTGCCGATTCCGTTTGGGATGCATTCACCGTTTAGAACCAAGTGTAATGTCGCTCGGACCATTGCCCAATGAAGAAAACATAGCCTACTCATGAAGCGTATGTGTTTGTAATAGACTGATGTTGCATAGTCCTGGAATAGGCTGCTTAACCATTTAACAGAACAAAAAAACGAACGAAAATGTGTTTGAGCAGTGTGTCAGAATCACTTTAATCCGTTGAAAGAGAATTAAGAGAAAACTACCTGTCATCTATAAGCCCCTTGGATAAAAGACACATGTTCATGTGTGATTGTGGTAGTGGCCTAACCCAGTACTATCCCTGAAACTAAGTTGTTTCAGCTGTTCTTGAGTGTAGGCTACCTAGCCTGGCGCTCTTTATCACCAGTCCAGTCTCTGTAGTTGACAGATGGCAGACTCACGATTCTAATATAGCGGAGCCAACTGCACTCATAATGCAGAGGCAGACCCAGCCTGGCCGGAGGATACAGTGTCCCTGCCCAAAGGCCCACGGGATAGGTCCTCTGTCAGGTTAAGATCCCATGCTTGTCAGGAACAGCTAGACAGAGTGGCAGCAGTCCACTGGAACCATGTCATCTAGACAAAGATGGGTTTGTGGTTTGTGCCTGTTAAGCGCAATGTGAGCTGGGTCATATTTGTGCTATGACTGCTGATCACTTCATTTCCTTTCTTCTCCACCCTCCTTTCCTACCCCCCCTCTTTTGCTCAGAAGCCTCGACAGATTCATGAGAGATTTGCAGGGCTGGTGGAGTATTTGTCCAAGGCAGGACTTGAGTCTGTGTCATGACCGTAGGTGCGGAACTGTGTAGGTGCTCGAAGCCTTTACGCAAGAAGGTGAGAAATATCAGACCTTGTGCTATGGTGTATGCTGTGTTAACCAGGAGAATGTATCTACCCAGATACAAGGAAGTTGAGTCTGCCTCGGGTCTATTCACCCAAAATACATTTAACGAGGGTAGCAAGGGTTAGAGGCGATTGTTGCACTGTGTCAGTAAAGTTGTTTTTGGTTCATGTGTTCAGTGAGTCGAAGAAAGTGAACGGGACGTGGATATGTCGAGCGAAACTCCCGCATGTCTCGTCTTGCTGTTGTTATGGGAGGTGATGACACTGTGGTGAGGAAGTGGAACAGAAACGGCCTATCTGTCTCTGTCTGTCTGTCTTTTTGTTGTTTGTCAGTCATTTCCCCATGTCTGTCCACCTCTTAACAGTCATTCAAGCTACAGGGCAGGAAAACACAGGCTGACAATAACGAGGTCTGCTGTTAATGTTAGTGAAGACGGACGTGTTTGTTATGGTTCCTTCCAGCCAGCGCTGAATCAGAAGACCCACAGAATGTGGGCTGTTATCTTCCCTAATAATGCTGCTTCCTGGGTGCTTACAGGAAGTAGGTGGTCGTGCCTGCTCCCCAGGACACAACGGAGGGCTCAATGTTCAAGAGAAAGCTTATCAGACTGGCTGTTACACCAGTATTCCATGTGTAATTCCTTTGAATGAGTGTTTGTTTGTGTGTGTGTGCATTATGCAAGGGTGGTTGGGAGGTATTTAGAGCTGTGTGAGAAAACAGGACACACGATGATGAGAGAACACAAACGATCCTCCTAACTGTGTTAGTTTTGTCACTCTGGCCCAGTGTTAAACAGGAGGACTCCCACCGGGAGATGATGTGTGTGTAGGGGAGGGGGCATGTTTTGGTGTGAGATTCACCCTGGTGAGACTTGCGCCTTTTGCAGCATTCCATTCATTCCATCCTCCGGAGAGCCTTCTAGAACGTCGGGGAGGCCGCATACTAGAACGCCCTTTATGTTCCTCGGGGGTCACGGGGCCCAAGCAGCGACTTCAAACCCCTAATTTAGGACGAGCCTGGGAACTGAGATCTCTGAGCTGGCCAGCGCTTCTTAAGTTACAGACAACACTGTTTCCTTAGTTAGAGACTGCCTTACAGCCTCAGGACTGTCATTGTTTCAACTTTTGACTGGAGATACACTCATATGCACACAGACATAAACAAACACACAGAAACAGGCAAATACACATGAAGACAAACAAATTTTTGCAAGCCCTTTCTTTCTCCAAATCAAGTCAGGCTTTCAGTAGCTATCCACTGGAATTTACTCCTGTTGACTCCCAGAATCATGATAGGTTGTCCTCTTCTCCATGAGAAATGGGGTCAGCCAACTCTAACTCTTACTTTTCTCTCTCCACAGGCTGTCTGCCCGCCTTGACACTACCAACCATCCAAACAGCCAATCATGTTGGACCTCCCCGTCAGCTGCAGAGCCCACCTCCCCCCTCAGTAACCAATCCCAAAGCAAGATGTCAGCGTGCGGCGAGTTTGCAGAACACGTGTGGAAGCCCGGCTCGTGTAAGAACTGCTTCCACCCGCGCAGCGCCCACCCCGCCACTGGGGGCAGCATAGCGCCAGCCTGCCTTAGGGTCAGCCAGGCAGGAGAGGAGGAGGATGGAGTGAGCGTGCCCTCGCCCTACAGCAAGCCCACTATTGCCGTCCGACCCACCATGATGCTAAACACAGACGCCAATGAAACGCTGGCTGACCTGGGCGTGAGCTTGGGACAGGTAGGACAGAAGCTTTGTCACTTGTTCATTTCAAACACTCATTCACATATAATCATGAGTCACGTTCACATCATCCATTCACTCACTCCATTCATTCACTCCTCAATTAATCTCTCCCTCCCTTTTTTGGTGTTTCCCCACCAACCAGGACCACCAGAAGAGTCCAGTGGATCGTCTGGGCCTGAAGAAGATGCTAGACCTGGCCCCTCTTTACATAGACAGTAATGGCTGCTCCAAAACCGTGAAGGATGGTCCACTCCAGAACCCCATGTCCCCCCCCAGAAAGACTGGTTACACCAGCCGATTTTCCCCCGGACCGCTGTCCCCCTCTTCCCTGTTCTCCCCCCTGTCCCCGCCCCCCCTTCCGAAAGACTCCTTGGTGATCAGTAGCGTCTTTGTCACCCACGGTGACGGGCGAGGCCCCCAGGGGCTCAGGGAGAATGAGGGAGGAGGAGGAGGAGGAGGAGGGGAGGCCCACAGGTCGCAGGTGACCAGGAGCATCAAGAGCCCTTTCCCCGCCTCCAACGGTATGCTGACGCAGGGGTCCCCCGGCTCGCCGGACCCCCCCCAAGCCCAAGTGGGGATGCCCCTGTCCATCAGCATCATTACCACCCCCGCCCTGGCCAGCACCATCCACTCTGGGAACGCCTCGTCCCAGCCCCCTAGCACTTCTCCCCCTCCGCCTTCCGCCTCGAGCTCCACCACTGTCACCCTGGACTCCATCGCCCAGACTCCTCAGCCCCCTGGCCGCTCCTCTTCCTCCTTCCTGTCTGACCCAGCCAGCCTATCAGACTGCAGCTCCTACCGCAGCAGCACAGACTCCCTGCCTGGGCCCGAGGGCTTTGAACCTCCAGGGCCAGACAGTCCAGGAAGCCCCTCGGCCTCCAGCCCCGGATCGGAGCCTGGCGGCGGGCAGCCTGCAGACTCAGAGCCCATCTACGCTGAGAGCACCAAGAGGAAAAGGAGGCTCCAGAGGGGGATGGCCAGGCAGGAAGGGAGGCCCCAGCAGCAACTTAAGGAGGAGGTGGAAATAGCAGGGGTGGAGAGCCAGAGGGCCAAGATCACTGTAATGGCCGCCCACACAGAGGAGAACAACCGGACGTTCTACCTGAGCAGCCCAGATTCTGCTGTTAGCACCCAGTGGCCACACTTCAGCCCCACAGCCCTCAAGGACCCCAGCAGCCCGGCCTTCAGGTGGCCCAGCTCAGGCTCCACCTCCCTGGGTATTGAGAACACCCTAGTCCCAGGCTCTAGCCCGGCCTACCTCCAGCCAAAGCCCCAGTCTAGCCCCCCAATCCCCCCTAAGAGGAACACCCGCTCGCCCAAACTGGGCACCTCCAGCCTGTCCCCGGTGCCCCTCCCAGATCTCCCCGCCCTCACCCTCCTCTCCCCCAAAAGAGAGGAGACCCAGGGGAAGCCCCCCACGGAGCCTCCCCTCGCGGCCCCCGAGCGCAGACACAAGTTCCACGGCTCCGCCTGGAGCTGGGAGGGGCGCATCGAGGAGGAGGAGGAGGGAGAAGTGGAGAGGGAGAGCCTCAGGGAGAAGAGAGCCGACCAGGGAACGGCGCTGCTCAACGGGGGGGCCGGGGGGGCTGGCTGGAGGGAGGCCAGGGCTTGGAGAGTGTCGGCGGGGGCCCAGAGCGCCAGCAACCCCCCCCCTGCGCCTGGCACGGCCCAGGACAACAATGGTACCAGTCAGGAGAGTGAGGGCGAGGGCATCACCACAGAGGAGGTGGGCAAACATAGCGCCGCCATGCTGGCCAAGACAGCATCTCTGCCCTCCGGAGCCCTGGAGCCCAGCCCTCCACCGCCCCCACCCAAGAAACACCACAGGTAAGAACCTGGGGGGGGACTGTGTGTTCTCTGTTGTGGAGTGACTGAATAACTGAGGGAAATGTTGAATGAGTGATGAGGATGAGTGAGTGATGGGTGAAGCCGCAAAGTAGATCCTGGATTCTGTGTCATTGATTGGATTAGGGTAAAGAAGAAACGCAACATGTAGGAGCTGGGTTAAAGGATATTTGTGAATTCATGAAACGAAAGAACAAATAAGGGAGTGGACGATCATTCTGAAGCAGTGAAGTAGATCTCAGTCCGTCTGTCTTTGTCAGGGTCACTCATCAAGGCTCACAGGCTTAGATTAAGAGGCTGTCTCATACGTGGTTCGGTTCATATCGTGCTTATGAATTCCCCGTGTGTTTGTTTGAACAAACATTTCTAACGAGCCCAGTGTTTAGGCTAGCCCTCGGAGAGGCTGTGTGTTTTATTGCAGAGATAATGTATGTCTTTCTCCATATCTTTGGGCTCTTACTAACGCAATACTGTCTGCTGTGGATGAATGATCTTCCCAAGCGCTACGTTGCGTTTGACTGTTTGAAAGAAACTGCTGTATTTCCTCTGTGATTTAGGACAACGCCTAATATTTGGTGCTTGCTTGCTTCCCATCTCATTTGTGGATTAACTGCATCACGCAGCACTGAAGTTAATTGCCAGGCATTGTCCCTTTGAGCTTTCCCTAAGTAGTCATATTTCTTTTTATTCCCCATTTATTCTAAATGTGTTCTGCTGTTTCACGGGTGCGAGTGTGTCTACTGGGGCTGTGCTTGGGCCCACATTATTAATATTATGGGCTGGATGGTCTCCCAAGGGTACCACCTGATCAGCTGACTAGGCCTGTTTTGTGTAGCAGACAGTAGATCCACGTGCCTTTCTGTGGTTATATGTGTGTGTGTGTGTGTGTGTGTGCCACAGTGTTTCATCGCTGCTCCCTTGTTAAGGCAGTCATGCTGTGCATTCAGCCCCAGTATCAGCCTCCATCCTCTCTTCTAGAACCCTGGTCATCATTCACAGTGTTCTGGAATGTTCCCTGAATGTCCTCCTTGTTCCATCGGCGCGAGTGTGACTTCTCATTCTCCTTCAGACACAGAAAACAGGCTGGAATAATGTTCTGGTCCCTTGTCACGTTGTGGATTTGTTTTTTGGCCTGACACACAAAGGGGTTGGTTCTGGGAGAAGAGAGGCCTTGTCCTATTGAGGGCATCACAACAACAGGGGGACAGACAAGCCTTTCGCTAAGACGCTGCTCGGATCGTACAGAGATCACTCATGTTTAAACATGGGTAAATATACCCGCAGCGAGTTGCCTGGTCATGAGGTTAACCTATATAGCACACTGACGCTGAAGCACTCTGACACCAGCCTGTACTATTCTGACCCTCCAGGCAGGATGGATTATTAATACTGGGCGCTTTCTGAGTCATACGCTGAAAGCAGAAGGATGGAGGAAGAGACGGAGAGAGCGAGACAGAGTGGAGTGAGAGAGGGATGGGATGGGGTAGGAGAAGGAGAGGGCCATGGAGAGGGAGAGAGAGAGAGAGAGAGCAAGTCAAGGATCTCTAAAAGACAACCTATACTACGTCTGGTGTGTTTAGTTTCAGAGTAGCAAACTGAACTGTGAGTTCCACGGGTCACTGAATGGCAAACAGCGGAAAGTTCTAGAAGGACTACTGTTCTACTCGAGGGAATTCGGAGGCCAGATCAGACCACCGTCCAGAGAGCTTTATTTTGGTCGTAACACTAGCACAGCGACACATCTCCAGTCCATTATGACATTGCGAGCTCACCGCGCTGATAAAAATACACTCCTCTGAACGTGTTGGAACACACCAAGGCCTGGCGCAGCAACGGTCACAGCAACACACACTTGGAAAATAAGGGCACCTCTCCTGACGGAAAACAAACATTTGTTTAATACAAATGGCTCCTAGTGATTCCAGAAATAGATTGGCCTTTGGATCCTTACCTGTTCTAGGCATACACATACCGCTCGCTGGATGTCTGACCTGTGACCCCAAAGGAGGATTGAGCATTGTCTCCTCCATTCAGAGAGTCTGAGGGGAGTGGTAAGGAGAAGACCGGATCCTCCTCCCACAGCACACACCCTGCCAGACTCACCAGAGCACTTAACCCTCAGCAGCCATCTCTGAGAGAGAAGGGGCTAGCTAAATACGAGGGAGGACAAGCAGTGATGGCATGTTTCAGTTCTATTGCTAAACAGTGCCCCCCCCTCTTCCATGGTGAAGCAGCATTTTAAAGAGCTGAATCATTGAACAACCAGATGGTTCAAAATCCTGCACTTCAAAAAGCATCAATCAATCTGTATTAGTGCTTTGACCTCCAGGTGTCCAACCTTTCCACAGTTTTGCATTGCAAGTGAGAGTCAGTGACCCCATGCTACTCCTGGCCAAGTGTTATGGCCTCAGTAAAAGACTTGTGTGTATTATGGGATGTGTCGTCATAGCAGGTCGCCTATGGGGTGAGCAGATTGTTGCCGTCGGCAACGCCCAAAATGTCCCCAGCCATGAGGCTGCCACTCCACAGCAAAGATCTTCTACCACACACACACACACACACACACATACACACCTAAGACCAGCCTGATCCCTTCCCCATGACAGATAATAGAAAAGATAGTGTCTTGTTGCTGGGTCGGAGATAGCAGTCGGGAGTTCTGAACTAAACTGCTGGGGGGGTGTGCATCTCCGTCTGCGTGTGTGTGCGTGTGTTTGATGATGCTATGAGATAGCTGGCAGGCATACGGGTGTTCTAATTTACCGGATTTAACGGTTGCGGACACAGCTTCTACTGTGGAGAGAGCCTTTAAATACCAGGGTGAGTTCAGTGTCAGGGGTCTTGAGTTACTGTGCCGGGCCGGAGAGCAGCTATCTGGACTGGGTCAGAACCATGAAGGGGCCGTCTCTACATGAACATGCGCAGCTCCAGTTACAGGTACTGTTGGACATTTACCGGAACATTCCTTCAACCAACCGTGGCTCACCACAGCCAGAGTTGGGTTCTCACGTAAATGTGGGCTTCTTTGTCCTGGTTGGCGAGTACATGTTGTTGTTTTACGACACAGCAAAGGTTGTTATTGATACAGCTTGTTGTGTTTGTTGCGTGTTGTGTAAACGGCGTGTTTGTGGTCGTGTTCTGTGTGTACAGTTTGAAATGGATCAGCCACGGTTCTGGATGTGGGTTTGGACTTCAACCCCGATTGCCTTGCAGAATGTCTGTGTTAACACGGTGAGCTAACGTCCAGGTGTTGCCTCAGACACTTGAGTCAGACCTCAGCTTCAGGTGGAGCAGAGAGGAGTGGGTGGGGCACTGAAGGAGGCAGGTAAGGCAAACAGATAAGGCAGAGGGCTGGATGGTGCAGAGAAGGGCGTAGTCTCCCTCTCACCCGCTCCCGGCACCAGGGCTGGCGCAGCAGGGCAGTCTACCCAGATCGGCCCTCTCCTCTCGGGTTACATGAACCTCTTCAAGCCCTCTGGGTGGTTCTGCCCCGGGGCAGGTTGGAAGATGGGCCCTGGTCCAGTGGAACTTACACTAGGCTAACTAAACCAACGATCCCAGCAGAGAATGTGGCCCATACAGACCTGCACTGTTACTGTAGCTCTCTGTGTTCTGTCGGTGTAGATGTTTGCAGCTGCAGTAACCTAACTCTGCTGTGTAGCACACGTGTGCAGGGCACCAATGAAGCTGCAGACCAGCAGAAGGAGGAGGAGGGATGAGGGAGAGGGGGAAGGAGGGAATCATGTTGGTAGAGGGAGAGGGAACGAAAGAGATGATGGGGCGAGAGACGCAAAACATCGGGTGGACTAACAGACGGGGAGGGAAGAGGAAGACCTAGACTGAAATAGAAGAAGGGGAAGAATGGGATGCAACGGGGGGAGGAGAGAAAGAGAAGGAAGGCAGAGCGAAGTAGAGTGAGCTCAAAAGCGAGGCAGACGGAGAGAGAGAGAGAGAGAGAGGCAGACTGAGAGAGAAGGAGGCAGAGAGAGGGTGGGGAGGGGGGCAGACAGAGAGGGGAAGGGAGGGAGGGAGGGAGAAAGAGAGGGAGAGGGGGTCAGAGAGACAAACGGGGCTATAGTTGTGTGTTGATATCCCTTGGCAGCAGAGTGATGGTTTATGACTTTTATTGATGGCCGTAGTCATGTGACCCTGTCAAACACAAAGGGCTGTGTTGTTCCCCAGAGCAGGATACACACCTGCATGTTCACACCATCGGTATGACAACTCACACTCATGTCACTAATCTGTGCTATGTTTTCACCTATGACCTCACAAAGTAGACTCCCCTGGATCAAAGGCCTCTTGTTCCACTGATCATTATCTTATCAAAGATTGGGTCTTGCCTGTCTGTCTGTCTGTCTATTTGTGGAACCTGTCAAGGTGGATGGTTGCCAGAGGAAGAAGTGCCTGATGACATCATAACCCTGCTCGACATTGATCAGATAATGTAGCTGGCGGTCATTTTCTATGAATGGCCTAAATGAGTAGTTGCATTTAGGATTCTTCTATCTTACATGAAATGAGCAGAGCAGAAATCCAGCTCTTATGTCTATGATGAGCACTATCTTTCTAGAGAGTCCCAATGGTTCTCATATTCAGTCCATATATCGTACACTGATCCTGCTGTGAATTGATTGCTTCAGACTGGCCAAGGTCACTCACTCTAGAATGAGGATAAATTATGTTCTCTGTAATCCATTCAGCCTCCCTGACTGGGCCTCCACATCCAGCAACCTGTCACTCACATTTAAATAAATAGTATATAAATAATGTATAACGTCAATAGTTCAGTGCCTTATATTGTTTTCAGCGGTCCTATATCCTGGTTTGGTTCAGGACGACTGCTTGCTCTGTGCCTGCTCTGTCCCTGCTCTGTCCCTGCTCTGTCCCTGCTCTGTGCCTGCTCTGTCCCTGCTCTGTCAGCAGTCCTGTAGGAAGAACGACAGATTCTTCCTCTCTCTCTCTCTCTCTCTCTCCCCCTCTCTCTCTCTCTCCCTCTCTCTCTCTCTCTCTCTCCCCCCCTCTCACTCTCTCTCTCTCCCCCCTCTCACTCTCTCTCCCCCTCTCTCCCCCCCCCCTCTCTCTCTTCCACCCTCTCTCTCTCCCCCCCTCTCACTCTCTCTCTCTCTCCCCCCTCTCACTCTCTCTCTCTCTCTCCCCCCTCTCCCTCTCTCTCTCTCCCAGTTGATTTTTGATTGAAAGCCTAATTGAAGCTGAATGCCCCTGGATGGACAGAGCAGTCACTGTCAGATGAAGGGATGCATGAAAAGAGGAAGGGATAGAGGGATGAGGGTCCCATTACCCGATATAATGAGTGGTCTGAATGGCCGTCACTCAGCCTAATTGGGCCTCTTGATTAGACTGGCTCCTCAGAGCTAAACTCCAGCGAGGTACTGCTTTGTTCTGTCTCAGCGCTGAGCTGCTACTGTAGACATTCCTTTTATAGTCACATTGACACAGAGGAATGTCTCTGGGCATCAGTGTGGTTGGTGATGGTGGTCAAATCAAATCAAAATGTATTTGTATAGCCCTTTTTACAAGCAATGTCACAGAGGGCTTCACATACGCCATGGAACTGCCCCTCATCCAACCTAAACCCTCAAGGAAGACAAGTAAAAACCTCCCAGAAAAACTCACGAGAGGAGAAAAAATTTAAGAAACCTTGGTGGTGGTGGGGTCCTGGCAGACTTATGAACACTATTACTATCGTCCAGACACCAGCACACCTCACAGCTACAGGTTTATGAGATGAACCCACGACCCGTGTGTGTGTGTGTGTGTGTGTGTGCGTGTGCGTGTGTGTGAGCAGCGTGTGTGGAGGAAGTGAATCCACTCTGTAACAGTTGGAAGTGTCGTGAGATGCGGCTTACTTCACACAGTGTCTGCCGGTGACTGAGGGGAAGTGAGACATGGCTCCAGTCATAGAAACAAAGAGGACACGCACGGGGCCAGAACAGACCCACAGACACAGAGGCCGACAGGCTGCACATGCTCTCTGTTCCCTGACCTTCTAGAAGCAGAGCCGTTGCAGCGAGCCTCGCGAAACGTCGGGCTCGTCCGCAGGCAGGTCGTAAAAAGTTGCGATGGTTGTCGCGTTTGGATTGAAATGACGGTGCCAGTCATTTGTTTATAGCGTTCATTAAGGGCGGTTCTTGAGCTAAATGTGAGCAGGAAGAGTAGCAGGGAGGCAGACAGACACACTGTCTGGAAGGCGGACCGTAAATACCACACTAATCTATTGCGCCCTCCCTCCCTCCCTCCATCCCCACCTGTGCAGGGGGTGTGCTAAGCTGAGTCAGAGCAGTATGGATCTGGAGCGCTGCAGCCAGCTGGGTTCCGTGGAGAGTCTGACCAGCTCCTTCCGCGGCCTGGGCAGTGCCAGTTTGCCCTCTGCCTCCACCGACAGCCTGCAAGGAGACCCTGCCAGGCCGCCGTCTGAGACCGGTGAGCCTCCAGGACCACACACACACACACACGCTCTCATAAATATGCACACACAAACAGACAGACAGGCGCCACACACACACACACCCACTCTCTGGGGAGAGGACCCTCCCCAGTGTTATGGTAATGCACATAAAACATTTACATGACACCGGTCACATGATGTGTTCTTGTTCGAGCTTGACATCCAGGTGTCTGTTTGTTTCTCTCGTTTGTGGAAGTGACTGTTCATTAAGAGGAAGGCAGTTATCTTAGAACAATGGGAGGAGGAAGGTTGTGTTCACTGCTGAGAAGGGCTGGTTCAGGACGTGACTCAGCAGTGAGTCCGAGAGATAGAGAAGTCTCTGTTTGGACTGCTGAACTGAGTCCTCCAGTTATCCACAGTAGCAACTAAAACCTAGAACGAACGATGTCTCTAATTGTACTTCCTGTGAAGCTGTGTTTAAAGAAGTAATCATGGCCTGTGGTAGGTAGTTAAATGTGGGTTAGGGCTGCTTCCTGTCTCATGCATACTCTCTCCTCATCAGGCTACACAGGCACTAAGTGAGTCAAGTTAAAATGAATAATGTGTTTGAACTGAAATGACTAACTCGAAACACACACACTCACACACATAGATAAGGCCAAAGACACCCAGGAACACCCAGACATAGTTTTCAAGAGAAATTACTAACACATAGGCTTCTAGGTTAACAGATATCTGGTTATTGTAGTCACCAGGGCACAAAGTGAGAAAGCATGACTATATGAATCAATACTGTTGTCACGGGCTGGGCCTATTCTAGTTAAACAATAACTTCTACCAGCGCCAGGTAGTCCTCTCTATCTCTAGCTTCCGGTGTTTTCTGTACATTGCTCAGTGAGTGTGAACCTCTCCTATAAGCCTGCTGTGTTTATGGTCTGCTGTGTTGACACTCTGGTCTCCTGCTGCCCCACCAATGCTGCTGGTTTCACAACGACGCTGTGTGACGACGGGCAGTTCTTCGAACCTGGAGCTCCAATGCCGTGGATATGATTGGTGCCTGACTGCTACGCTTTGCTTCCGTTCATATGCCTGACCGTCTGTAGGCCTCTTTTGTGTTTCTGTGCAGGAGACAAGATGGTGGGTCAGGTCTTCACATCCTGTGTTAATAACGATGACGTCCTCTTCCACCCAGGTTCCCAGGATGCGACGCGGCTTTCGTGCGCCTCTCCGTTTCCCAGAAGCCCCATGGCCTCTCCGGGCTCCCCGCACCCCGACCCCTTCCCTAGCGGCAACAGCCACGGCAACCAGCTCCAGCCGCCGCCACTCCCGGAGAAGAAAACGGTCAGCCGCACCATATCTGCCCCTGACAACGCGGGGGGGAAGCCCCTGGTGCGCGCCTACCCCCGCCTGCCCTTCAGCGGCTCCGAGACCAACATCTGCCGCCCGGAAGGGCCCCTCTCCAGCCTGCCCTCCAGTCCTCTGGAGCCCCGCCCCCTCTACTCGTCGAGCGACTCCCTCGAACGCTGCCACGCCCCCCAGGCCCGCCCCGCCCGCTCCCGAACCCTGGACGAGTCCCTGAAGGGGCGCGGCCGCCTGGGCGTGCACGGCCGCGGCAGCATCACTTCCTCGTCGTCCCCGCAGCTCAGCGCGCCGCTCTCCGCCTCGGGCTCCGCCCTGCACCTGCACACGTTGCTCAGCAACATGGACAGCCGCGAGGGGGTGTACTCCAAGCTGGGCGGCCTGTACGCCGAGTCCCTGCGGCGCCTGGCGCTCAAGTGCGAGGAGCACTTCACCCGGAGCCAGAGGAACCCGCTGCGCTTCGACGAGAGCAACTGGTCGCTGTTCAAGCTCACCTGCAACAAGCCGTCCTGCGCGTCGGGAGACGCCGTGTACTACTCCGCCGCCTGCGCTTCGGACCCCAGCAACGCCTACGCCGTCAAGGTGAGCGAATGGAACGCGCCTCGGGCCGTGCCACACTGGGTTGTGTGACGTGGTGGAAAAGCTTTGGATTTATCTTCCCACGCATCCAGGGTTTCAATTTCGGCTGTTCCCTTTGGTTTAGTTGTCCTTGACTACCAAAACATCTGACACACTTCAACCGTTTGGAATGCAGTCCGTTCTGTATCAGTAAAACTCTTTTTAAAGATGCTGCCAAGACTGTGTGTTTACATTCATTACATACAAGGCCAGTCCAGTGTTGTCATGCATCAATTCAGACAGTTAGTTGTAAGGAGTTTGTGGTCAGCACACAGCGATGAGACACAACAAGAGACCTGGTATGTTTGTAGAACATGGCCTTGTGCCATCGTGGGAATGTTCTAGAACCATGACCGTGAGAAGGCCCTCTGGGTAATCTCCTCATCCAGGTCATGCTCCCCCTCCTCTGGGATTGGCTCCTGGAAGAGCCACTCACACACCCATCAATCAAGGTCATCCTCCCACCTTGTTAAGCTGTCGCTCGTTAAACAATATCAAGTTTAGAGTGTAGTCATCTGAACCCCCTAACAAGGTGGCTGGGGGGAGAGAGAAAGAGAGAGAGATAAAAGCCAGAAGAGAGATAAAGGAATAGAAAGAGAGAGGGGGGGGGGGGGTATGGGCAGCGATAGAGAGATCAGAGGACACATGCGAGGTGTGTGTGTGTGTTTGTTCGAAGAGGGCCTTAGGGGCTGGAGTGTTCAGACCTGGACCTGCATTCGCTCTGCCTGACCTTTGGCCCAAAGTCATTAACGTCATGTAAATCTACAACAGCCACTGTGTGTGTGTGTGTGTGTGTGTGTGTGTGTGTGTGTGTGTGTGTGTGTGTGTGTGTGTGTGTGTGTGTGTGTGTGTGTGTGTGCGCCTGTGCCTGCTTCAGGGCCTGTTTTCTTGCCTAATGTCTCAGGGTTCATTAATCTTTTCATGCCAGGCAGGATTTACACTCTGACACACCCCTCTAGTTAAGGCCTGCTCTCACACACGCTCTCACACACGCTCTCACACACGCACTGAGTGTAGAGCTGATCCCTGCTTGTAGTCAAACTACAGCTCTGCCAGTGTGCTCCTGATTAAAACAACCAACTGGAAGGGCTTTAATCCTGACACAGACTCTAGTAGAGAGTAGAGTGGTGCAGAACAGAGGGCAGAGTAGACGCCCCACTCCCCTTGTGGTTTATAAAGAAGAACTCTGTCAGGCTCACATTGCATTGTGGCCTCCAGTCTTTATATCGTCGTTCTTTTTCCTCATTGTAGTGAAAAGCTATTTAATACCCCTTCCCCCCCCCCTCTCTATCTCCCTTTGTCTGTTGTCTCTTCTTCCCCTTCCCCCCCCCCCCCCCTTTAGATCTGTAAGAGCCCGTCAGCGGAGGCACGGCAGGGTCACCTGTACAGTCTGTCCGTCCAGCAGAGCATGCCCCCCCACTTCAACCTCCAGCAGGACTGCGGTCACTTCATCGCCTGCGTCCCCCAGAGCATGCTGCCCCCCGAGGAGGCCGTCCAGCCCCCCGCAGCCACCAGCCCCGCCCAGGCCGCCGGCCCCGCCCCGGCGGAGCGGGAGCGCGTGGTGGTGATCACCCGCGAGGTGCCCCAGCAGAGCGCGGCCGACTTTGTGCGCGAGTGGGCGTCGTTCCACCGGGCCCAGCCCGAGGTGTACGAGCGCCGCGTCTGCTTCCTGCTGCTGCAGCTCTGCAGCGGCCTGGAGCACCTGAAGGAGCACGGGGTCACGCACCGCGACCTCTGCCTGGAGAACCTCCTCCTGGTCCCCCACCGACGGCACGCCTCCTCGCCGGCCGACGCCCACGACCAGCGGCTCCTCCCCCGCCTGCTCGTCAGCAACTTTGCCAAGGCCAAGAGGCGCACGGCCGAGGACGCGGCGGCGGCCAACGCCGACCCGCGCTTCAAGCGCGACCATGCCCGCCTGGCGCCGGAGATCGTGTCGGCCGCCCAGTACCGCAAGTTCGACGAGTTCCAAACGGGCATCCTGATCTACGAGCTGCTGCACCAGCCTAACCCTTTCGAGGTGAGCCCCACCCTGAGGGACCAGGACTACCGCTGCGACCAGCTGCCCCCCATCCCCCCCCTGTCCCTCTACTCCGCCGGCCTCCAGAGCCTGGCCCGCCTGCTGCTCCAACCCGACCCCATCAAACGCATCCACATCCTGGAGGCAAAGCGGGTGCTGCAGGGCCTCCTCTGGGGCCCCCGGAGGGACCTGCTGGAGCAGCAGTGGGACGGGGGCCCCGGGGGAGCCTCGGGGGCCGGCCCCCGCCACGAGGGCCTCCTCAATTGGCTGGACGTGAAGCGAGCCCTGCTGATGATGAAGTTTGCCGAGCGCTCGCTGGAGCCCGAGAGGAACGCCGAGCTGGAGGACTGGCTGTGCTGTCAGTACTTCTCCTCCGCTCACCCGCTGTCGCTCTGTCACACGGCCGAGCTTCTTTACGCGCTCAAGTAGAGGCCCCCCCCCCCCCCCCCCCTCTGCGCACGCCTCGGACACACAGCTGGGCGTGCGTGATCGGCCCTGGATTGGGGCCTTTGTTGGAGCGCTACAGATTGTCCCACACCTAAATGGAGGAACGGCGTGAACCAGCGCGCCTGTCCGTCTGTCTGCCGTCCAATCACGTGCATGGAAGCCCACGGTCCCTCCCCTGACACCTCTACCACGTCCGACGGGAGCCGACGACACGTGTGTGTGTGGGGAGGACAGTGGCCCTCTAGAGAGGCCGGCCCTGCCTGTCCTCACGCGAAGCCGTTCTCGACAGTGTCGCGTCCTTATTGACTTCCAGCTCTCTGCGCTGCGTTCAGAGCCGTATGAACCAGTAGCATCCTTCTGCCCGCTCTCTCAGCCCAGCTCTCGTTCACCTGATTGACTGTAGCAGACGTTGCAGCTTGCTTGTCTCCTCTGAATAGCGACACATCACAGGCCAAGTGACATACCTGGCTCTCTCTGTCCTCTGGATAGTGCATACATACCAACTGATGACGAAAATGGAGTCTATGACGGACAGTAGGAATGAACAACTGAGATCTTACTATCTCTAGTGTGTGCTTCTTGTTCGACTCTGTTGCTCTTTTGTTCAGTTTGATGGAGACTCACAGTGCCTTTTCTCCCTTGTGTCAGACTGGCATCATAGAATTGTAAATTGTATTGAACTATTCCGATTATTATATTTTGGCCATGTGAAACAGGACTTTCACGGAGCGCGTGTTTGTGTGTTGGAGGAGACGGGCTGAACTTTGTGCAGAGAGTATCTTAACAGATGAATGCTACTTAACAGCAGTGAATGACCAGTCCATGTATTTATATTATTCAATCTGTTTACCCCGTAGCTGTCACTGGAACGCCTTTGTTTAGGTTTACTGTATGTGTTGCTTGTTTTGTTGCTTGGAGCTGCCTTTGTTGTGTTGCCGGCTCAGTCACACCGGATTTGGATCCCTGGTTCCTCCTGTCCCAGCCCAGCAACACCGAACAGATACCGTCCAGCCAGCCCTCTACTGTCATGATGTCCAGAGAAACCAGAACATGCCGTCTAACGACTAATACTCGTATTAATCCAGTTGGTTTGTGGAAGCCTCACCTCAATAAACTGTAAATATGTTTTCACACGTGCTAACCATGTCCCAGTCTGTCTGTGTGTGGTCACGGAAAAGAGGATCCAATCACGTTGCTTATAGAACTAACGTGTTGTGACCGTATGTGGGGGAGTGTGGTGTCAGAGGCACTACTAGATGGTTCTGCAGGACTGAGCCATGTGGGTTTAAATCCCTCCTCCAGCCCTTCTCTGGTTCCCTTTCTCCCTCTTTACTTCCTTCCCCCTCTCTCAGAACCTCTCTAAATAAATCGAATAACAAGTACATGGGGTCTTTATTTGTTTTTGTAACATTGTGACCTGTCGCCATGAGTGAACTAGAAAGGACCGGAATGCAGGAGGACAGGAAGACAGAGCAACACAGAAAAACAGTACGGCCGAACCCTCAGTTTAACATTCCTGTACAACAGTAATCTCTCTGCTTACAAAACGACAGTGCCCAAGCTTGTTGTGTTGCTGAAATTGAAATTTAGGGTGAGCCAAGTACACCCCCCCCCCCCCCCCCCCCCCCCCCCGTGTCTTAGATCACCTCCCTCTCTCGTCTCCTAAGTGCCCCTGCTTCAGGATGGGAACTAGCTTCCCATCTGCTCAGGCATCAGACAGACATGCCTAAAAGCAAGCCTCTACCATACCGGCACTTACAATTCTGTCTATTCAAAAGCTTGTCTGAGATGCATCCCTGCACTCCCTCTGCCTTGTCCAGATACGCTCTCTGCTTCACCTCACTGAATCAAAAACACCACCGGCTCCTTTGTCATAGGTGGAATGTGTTGCTATGGGACCGCGGCCAATGGAATAACGGTTGTCAGAGGAACCAGTCACCCGTTTGAGTGACCCCGGCAACCCCTAAGAACGGCAACGCTCCCAAGCTATTGTCCTCAATCCTCAATTAACATAGGTCATGTGATTTACTGCTGCAAATATGCCACAGATATCTTTTCACACAACCTGAAGACATCTGTGGGATAACTTCAGTGAACTGAACCTGTATGGTCAAATCAAGTTGAACAATGAAGACGTTAATGTCAGATAAACAAGGTGAACAAATATGCAAACGCGCGCACACATTGTGGAGAGGAATCCCAGCAGGTTTCCTGTAGATGCAGACAGGCTCACGTTCAATATCTCTACAACCCACATTTACAGTTTGTTACAACTTCAGAAGAGACACTACAGTGAAGCTAACATCCAGCTATCTGATTCAATGATCATTCCAGCCCGGTAGACTCCGCCTGAGTGACCACAGACCCCCACCTGAACCCTACACACCTCAATATCCATATCTAACCCACCTCCATATCCCCACTAGTCACAAAAGCAGGTATTTGACACAGACTTTGGTTTGGGGTTTAATAATAATCAACCATTACATGAAGAGAAAATACTGTGTTCTTTATTTTAGCTGCAGTGGAAAACATACTGATGACATGTCTATGATGCAAGGCTGACATCTAGTGGTTACAGATACATAGTACAGTTTAATGTAACTATTGCGTGAACACAGCACCAACTTAAATTCTGTTTAGGTTTGAGTGCCAAAACATAAATATTGCATAGACTAACACTGCTAACTGTTTTGGCTTTTAGATTTGGGATGTGGACAGATTAATTAGCAAAAAAAGTGTACTGTAAACTACCGTACTGTGAACAGTGACACTGTAAACACAATGCTGATGTATGAACCCTGATGAATAACCAAACAACACAATGCTAAACTTTATGCAAACGCTTCATGACCTATTAAATGGTTCGTCCTAGGGTCCTGAGTTAGATGGAGTGCAGTTAGGTGTTGGTCTAATGTTAGGGTTAGTTTGTGGGTTAAACGTTGGTCTGGATGGTCAGTCTGGGATAAAGTATTAAGAAGGGTCCCAATGAGCACTGCCATTTGGAGCGTTAAAGTGCCTATGCCAATGTGCATTACATTATTCAGTTAGTCATGCAAATTATTCTGATTATGTACACATTTTGTGAAGATTAATCTCGATTGCATTCAGTCTTTATGATTTATCACAATTATGTAATTAAGTAATTGTAAAATATATGCCTCATTGGGTCCTGCACAGAAAAAAAGTCAACTTTTTGCTTGTTGTGAACAACCTCAACCCAACTGTCCTTTGTTGTTAGTTCGACTGGCCTTGGTATTTTTCCACTAGACGCCCCCACGTATCTTCACCTCCGTACGTATCAGTTGTTTTTCTCATGTTACTACCAAGATGGTTGACAAGCGTTCGAAAATGTCTTCATCCCGCGAAAAATATGCGTGCAAGGACTGCGCTCTTCCATTGGTTTTGATAGTACATGCTTACATTTGCACTCTGTCTCACTTATCATTCATATTTCAACCAATTTTCTAAATAGATTTGAACGTTTGAAAAATACAAATAAAACATAAATAATAGTAAGCTTCTAAGAAAAGGTATAGAAGGATGTCTTGCTAATGGTAGCCATAAATTTGTATAGGCTGCTATGTTTATTTCTTTCAGACAGTTTCCCTTTGACGTGTCTCAGAATGTATTTTTATTATTATACCCAATCTGTTTATTGTTTTCAATAACAAATTCCATCATGAAGATACGTTTCTGGAAATCATTGAAAGGGGTTGTAGCTACTTCCCTACAAATGACCAATGGACTATCTTGATTAACTTCTAGAATCTCTGCCCGGATACTTGCTGCTGCGCCGATACACCGTTGGTTTATTCGTCTGCCGACCATAGCAGCGATAAGTCAGCCCGTCGTGTCTCTCTCCGAGGCCGGATGGTAAAATCCAACCTCCAGCGGATCCTAAACAGTCATTGCTTTGCTCGCGAAAAAGAAGGAAAACAGCAGTATATTACTACAATGGCGGATTTAAGTAGTAGTATTTGTGACATGATTGGCAAGTAAGTGAAGACGGAAAAAATAGCCACCTGACAAGTGGCTAGCTAGCCAGCCAGTTACTGTACCAGTGGGGGAGGGGTGTTTTTCAGTGCGATTGGGGATCCCAAATATAGCAAACGTTATACGTTGTATAATCTATGGTTGCGTATTTGATCTCGAGGCGGTGTTTTTATCTTAAAAATATACGTTCGGATATGGCACAGATGTAACCGGAATCGTTATAATCATTAAATAACTTGCCATCTTCCGTAGCTTGATGCTAGCTGGATAGCTCGCAGTAGCTACGTCACTTTCAACACTGCTTATGATAATTATTTTTGCTACTCTGTAGATCGGAAGTTTGCAATTTATTCTTATTTTTTTTATTTTTTACAGGCATCCGCATACGTTGATATAATTTGAGATGCGCGATACAGTATATATTTTTTATGACACAGGAATGCCATCTATCTATGAATCGCTAATTGTCCAGTTGCTGTATAACTAGCATCTTAAATGTAAAGGCCCGAGATTTTCTACAGTAGGGAAGATTACCTACTTCATGTCTATCTTCTGAAAGCTTTTACAGTAGACGCTTACAGCTAACATTTCAACATCCGTTCTCAATATTGTTGACCAATTGATTTTGAGCAGGGTTTGGCAGAGAGTCACAATTATGACTACCGTTCGTCTTTCCTGGTGATGCCAACTACTCCCGTTACAACCGTAACCAACGTCTGAGGGTGACATACGTTGCAGAACTTTAACAAAAATGTGGCAGATTTGTGTCACTTGTGCAATCCCCACCAAATTACAGATGCAGTTACTTGCCTATTCTTGATCAGCAAAATGTGGAGCAACACTCGACGATGCGGGCAGTTAAATTCTTAATTTAATCATTATTCAATAGCTTAAAATCAACAATGCATGCAGGGGCACTATTGTTGGTTAAATAAATACATCAGACCGTTTTGTAAATCGGACCAGATATGACCAGTTTGGTTTTGCATGCACGTTATGTATTTGCCTGTTGGTCCGTCCGTCCCTAAACATATTTGCTTGTTAGTCGGGTCAGTGAAGGCCGCCCTATTACATTCCAGCCCTGAAACGCAGACGCGTCAAATTCCAAGGTTGTTACGCAACCCCTAGTTAGTTTGAGCGCTGCGCCGCACATTACAGCCGCATTGAAACCACTCACCTTTGCGCATGGAAGGTTAATTCGTTCCCTTTTCTTCCCTAAATTATTTACATCGCGCTGTATCTGTCTGACTGTTATTCGTATGTATCTACCAGTTTGTTTTGTGTATATCTAACTGTGAGTGTTGCTTGTAGCTACCAATCTTTCTACAATTTCTTTATACAAAAACTTCTACGTAATAAGGACTTCTCTCTGACTTTGTGTTTGTAGCTGTCTAACTTTGCTGTGTGTTATTGTGTGTTATTTGTATGTTTGACGGTGTTATTTGTGTCTCTTAAACGGGTGTTCTTGTGTATGCAGCCTGTCCCTCCACTGCAGTAGTACCCTGGGTCCGGTGCCTCTGTCGTGCTCCTGATGACCCTCTCCCACCTCTGAAGATCCCAGGTGGGCGAGGGAATGGTCAACGGGATCACACTCCTTCAGCTCGGACCCTTTACGCAGTGAGTTCCACGGCCCCCCCTCCGTCCCCACACTCTGATGCACACAGACACTCGCACAGACAAACTGGCAAACTACTCCAGAGACATGTATGGAGACAGAGCACCAAAATACTTGTCTTCAGGTGATTGTAGTCCCCCCCCCCCACCCCCACCCCTCCCCCGAGCACATAAAAAGTTTGTGAACTCTCCGGGCGGAGTAGTGATGTTTGAGCTGAATGTGCCCTCAGGCACCCGTTTCCACAGTCGAGCTAAGCGCGTGAGAACCCCCCCCCCCTCCAACGTTTCCCCATGGCCGACAACAATATGCCTGGAAGCTAACGACGGCTCCCACACAAACGGCAGCGCCGGGCCTCTGTGTTATTGTTATTGTTCACCACTGAGCTGTGTTCAAAACAAACCACCAGAGCAGGAAGCGGAGACAGGATCTCTGGCAGTCCTGCCAAAACCCAAATCCTGTCACATGGCCTCCCCGTTCACTTCCTCGTTTACAGAGTCGACTTTGTTTTGATGTATCGGATTGGGTGGGGTGTGGATGGCGTCGTGCGCCCATGTCCGCCGAAGCTGACGGGGCTAAATTGGACAGGAATGTGGAATCTGAAACCCTCTTGAACATTGTGTTAACTCCTTGGGCTGTGTCAGACCAGTGTGTACAAGAGGAGGCTTGGGAAGGAGTCCACTATTGAGAATGGACGTGCACCCGTCCTGTCTCTCTCCCCTCTGTTGGGAGTCCTCAGGCAAGCCTCGACCCACCCAGACGCACGTTCTCAAGCTGGTAGTTCTACCAAAACCGAACCTCGGCTATGTGTCGTTCAACCAGTTTTCTTTTTCTTTCAGGCTCACTGTTTCAGTTTTAGTTTACTTGATGCCTCCAAGGTGTATACATCTAGACATTTTCCTGCTTGTTTTTTTTTCTTCATTCCCCATGTTTTAAATGTCCGTTTGGACTTTTTCCCAGGACAGGAAGTTGACGGTGTGGGAGGAGCCTCCGGGCAGCGGTCGGCCCGGGATGCTCCACTTCCAGAGCCGGCCCACAGCTTCCAGGGTGGTCCAGTGGGCCGCGGTGCTGAGTGGCAGCGCCCTGTACGTGGAGATCCCTCTGGAACCTCTCCCTGAGGGCAGTAAGGAGAGGTGAGTGTGTGTGTGTCTGTGGAGTTCCCTCTCCGAAGCTCGTGTTTGAACGTCTTCTGTTCAGTCCTGTCATCTTCCCGCTCGTGTCTTCTTCTTCTCCTCCTCCAGTTTTGCAGCTCTCCTGGAGTACGCCGAAGAACACCTAAAAGTTGTCAGTGTCTTTGTCTGTTTCTACAAGAACCGAGATGACAGAGGTACCGGCCACTTGTCCGCAAACGCCCGTCCGACCCACCTCCTTTCACTAGAAACACCTAGAGGAGCAAGTCCTATTGTTATGCTTTTATTTAGGCCTCTGTATTTCCCTGTTTCCTCTTCCTCCAGCTAAGCCTGTGTGAACAGATCTTACATAAGTGTGCTTCTCGCTTCCCCACTCTAAACCAAGCTGATGTGACATGGCGTTTTTCCCTCCTGTCCCAAATGGGGCATCTGTCAGTAAATTAGCAGTATTTGGGATCTGTAGTGTTGTGTAAGTGTGTCGCAGTATGTAACAGCGTAATCGTATTTAACAGACCAGTAATGTGTTATTGGACAGTAGTATATAACAATGTAGCACTAGGAGTATAGCAGTAAGCTACAATGCCATAGAATGCAACAGTGTTGAGGTGGAGCAGTATGGAACAATGTCCTTTTGTCTCTCTTCCTGTAGCCAAGCTGTTGCGTACGTTCAGCTTCCTGGGCTTTGAGATGGTGAAACCTGGCCACGCCCTTGTCCCACCTCGCACCGACGTCCTCTTCATGGCCTACACTTTCGACAGGGACTCCTCCTCTGACGAGGAGTAGCAACCTGGCCACCCAACCCCCCCCTCCCTCCCTCATCCTACCCTCACTGCCCATCCCCTATTGGCTCCCCATATCTAGACACCAACTACCCCAACATTTAACCGCCCCAAAGCCCCCATCTCTCCTCCCGACCCAAGTGCTTGAACATCCCTCTCTGCTTTTCTTTCCCAGGACTAGTTTAGACTGCCGTGTTATTCTGTTTTCATGTGTGGCTGGATCTGGCTCTTATCTGTTGATTTGGCTGTTATTCTAGGTTATTGGTATCTTTCAGACAGTTAAATAGAGGGAACCGTTGTTTTTGACTTATGAGCATATTGCAATTCTCATATCTACCAATCAATGTCTTGTTTTGTTTGTTTCATTTGTTATTCCTCGATTTTAGTTCGTTTTTGATGAAAGACAGAGGAGGATGTTTTCTTTATTTCTTGAATGTACAACAAGGTCATCAGGTTTACGCATGGGTACTCCAGCTTAAATTTCATTGGCTAAAAACGTTTGTCAAATAAGCCCCTCTCCTAATTTTAGATTAACCGGTGTTTTAATGGAATCAATTTGATAATGAGCGCTAATATCGTTTTTCATAGTCATAAAACATGGTTATTGTGATATGAGTATTTGTTAATTGCTTTTCAGCAACATACCCAATATTTGGTACTTTATAGCTGGTTGTTGACCTTAGTTTATCAGAGTGAGTCAGAGGGCACAGGTGAATGCTGTTGTATCACTGTTAGGGTGCTGCAATTTGAATTAATTATATAATCATAACGGGGTTGAATTTGGTACAAAGCTAAAATAAAAGATATACTTCCATATATATGTAAGTTGGGAAGATCCAAAGTGGGTTCATTTAGCTTTGTTCTTGTCACATACCTGACATTGTAGTAGCATCAGCTTTTCTTTGTTTTTGTTGAGAAATACAACTATTGCTGTGATGTTTTGATCAGATTTTGGACTAGCATTCCTTTAAAAATACAGTTTCTGTTTTTCATATTGATGTTCACCTGCATAGTGGTACCTGTTGTGCTTCTGTGATAATAAAAATCTGAAAAGTAAACCATCCATGTGAAAGCTTTACTACACACACGTGCTACATGCATGTTTCTGGTGCTCAGTGTGGGAAGGACTGGCTGCTGTGGGTATGCAGAGACGGGTTAAGCCGTGTTAGAGATGGATGACCTCTTCTGATCAAAACACATTGAGGGGGAAGACCTCCACTCTGACTGGGACCCAGTTCTCTATGGAGGGGGGGGGGGGATTTGGGCAAGATAGTGGGGTTGGACTGTTACCACTGCAATGAGTGGAACAATGAACATTTTCTAAATAACAATGAAGGTTAAGCAAATGCTAAATGAGTTGGTGCTTTTAACCCTGTTGGTGCTTTTAACCCTGTTGGTGCTTCTAACCCTGTTGGTGCTTTTAACCCTGTTGGTGCTTCTAACCCTGTTGGTGCTTCTAACCATGTTGGTGCTTCTAACCCTGTTGGTGCTTCTAACCCTGTTGGTGCTTCTAACCCTGTTGGTGTTTCTAACCATGTTGGTGCTTCTAACCCTGTTGGTGTTTCTAACCCTGTTGGTGCTTCTAACCCTGTTGGTGCTTCTAACCCTGTTGGTGTTTCTAACCCTGTTGGTGCTTCTAACCCTGTTGGTGTTTCTAACCCTGTTGTTGTTTCTAACCCTGTTGGTGCTTCTAACCCTGTTGGTGTTTCTAACCCTGTTGGTGCTTCTAACCCTGTTGGTGCTTCTAACCCTGTTGGTGTTTCTAACCCTGTTGGTGTTTCTAACCCTGTTGGTGCTTCTAACCCTGTTGGTGTTTCTAACCCTGTTCCTGGAGAACCACCCAGCTGTAAGGCCCAGTTGTGACTGACAGCCCATTTAACTGACCAAGAGGATCAATCATCAGCTGCTGATTAGAGTCAGTCTCAAGCTGTCCCTCAAGAGCAACAAGTGATGGAAGTGACAAACTGGAAGATTGTACCGCAACATTCACTGGCACACTTTCACCACCAGGGGTCTCTTCTCCACAGAGACCAGAGGATTCTGACGTCAAGAAGCAGGACTTCCCCTCCAACATCTTCCCCATTTTGTCGTGAGTGATCTTAGGCAACTTCCTGTTTTGAAGGGATGGAGGGTGTATCACTAAAGCCCACTCCATATACCACAGTTTCCCAACTGGTTGACTGTTCTGTTGACCTCAGACCCTGTGAGTGTACTAGATTGTTGAAACACTCTCCTGTGGGTCATCTTTCCTTTCTGTACCGAGAGTCTGAGACCGTGAGACAGACGCTGTGGCTGAACCAAATCAACTTGAACCCTCCCCTGTCCTCTGTGTAATTCTGACACAGATGTGTGTCCGGCGTGTTACACACACGTCTGCCAAGTCAACCGTCAGCCCAATAATCGGCCCCATTCTCGTCATGGCAGCCGTTCCCTTAGCAACCATGGGACACCACAACAGAATCCAGCTTCAACAGGTACTTGATGTGGATGTGTTTCAGGGGGAGAAGTTGTGTGTGTGTGTGTGTGAAGAATGTGTGAATACGATTGGGAATGCCCGTGAAGGTGAGAGGGTGAGAAGGAGACAAGAGAAAGAGTATCTGATGGAGAGAAAAAATAGTGTGTGTGAGAACGTTAGTACACAGCTCCACATGTGTCCATCATAACTAACAATGTCAATAAACAGATTTGAAAGGCAGACCCACTTTTTGGAATCAAAATATTTAATAGGTACATATGAAGTATTATCATACCATGTATAAAATTTCCGATCACAATATTAAGCAATGAAACTCTTCAAGCTGTCAGAGCAGCTAAAGTAAAAGGTTGCCACATAAAAAAGAACTAATGATTAAAATATGGAGTAGGCAAGTAAACTGAAATGAAATGGCATACTTTTGAGTAAAGCATTATAGTAAAATTAGATGTGACTTTTTTATTATTTTTCCCAACATCTCTTTTTGTCAGTAAGTGCAATAGAAACATAGAACACAACAACACGTAAGCTGAAGCAGAACGTCCACACAACATCTACAACTGTACTGTACAGAGGGACTGGAGCCCTCACGGGGGGGGGGGGGGGGGGGGAGGGGAGGAGAGGACTGAGCACAGTTCACAGAGAAAAGCAATTTGCCAGTTGAGGCTGAAAGGAACATATTTTCTGACCGGTATTTAAGCGTTTTAAGAGGCGGGCAGAAGGAAGGGAGGGATTAAGGACAGATGGGAGGAAGGACGGGAGGAAAGAAGGAAGGATAGAAGGAAAGGAGTGTTAAGAAGCACACATCACAGTTGGCTGCTGCACAGTCCATAGCATCACTTGCATGTCTTTGAAAAAGAATCCTGAATTGATTTGAAAATTGAGGACATCACCACAAACAAATAAACAAATTAAGTGGGAGGGGGGGGGGGTGCATGGGTATGAACATCTTGAAATTAGCTGTTTGGATCTGGACAAATGAAGGAATGGGTTAGCTTGTATAGCTAGTGTGTGCAGTTAGCTTACATGTGTAGCCAACACGTGTGGTAACACATAGGACCTGTCCTTACAACAATAGCACAGCTAGCTAGTTAGCATCCTCTCTGCTGCACTCAAAACTAAAGGTCAATTACATTTTCAATCTGAAAAGTTCAGGGGGATTATGTCCTTGATTGCCCTTTTCAAATATTTTTCTATTAAAATGAGTAGTGAGTGTCAAAGCCTGGTTCAAACGTGGTTCATGAATCCTTCATAATTCAAATCCTGTTGAGAGATGGAGCTAAGGCCAACACTGACCCCTGGAGGATCCTGGAGGAATCTCTCCATGACACCCCAGGGCAACCCAGCAGGCTCCACTCTGAGACAGCCTGGGTGGGGCAGGGCAGGAGGGGCGAGATGGCAGGACCTGGGGCCCAAGGGAGGTGTCAGGAGAGGGGCTGCTCGGGGCTGGGGGGGGGGGTACTCCCTGGAGGGTTGAGTTCACTGAGGGGTGGGAGAGTTTAGAGAGGGGAGTTTGTGTGTCTGGGTGGTTACTGTTCTAGGGACTTGAGATTCATGTGTTCGGCTGGTGAAGTTAACAAGGACAGTCCAACAGAGTTCAACAGACAGGATCGGCCCCTTACTGTCGGGCGCCAATGGAGGGTTTGTTTGCGTGTGTGCGCGCACGTGTGTGTGTGTGTGTGTATGCATCTAGATGTACCGATGTATACATGAACATATACAGAATGTTTCAGCGTGGGTGCATACTAATGTGTGTGTGTGTGTGTGGGTCTCATCGGCCTTTGCTGTATCCGGGGAAGAACTGGTCCAGCAGTCTCTGTAGTGTTTTATTGAGGACCATGACGTAGTCCTTCCCCAGGTCATGACGACAGGCGGGACAGCTATACACCTCCGCCCGGAACGACCTCTGCAAACAACTCTGAAGAGGAGGAGGGGGGTTGAGAGAGAAAAGGTGAGGAAAAGAGAGGAAAAAGAGAGAGAGAGAGAGAGAGAGAGAGAGAGAGAGAGAGAGAGAGGGGAAGAGAAAGAGGAAGAGAGAAAGAGATAGCAGGGGGGAGCGAGAGGAAGAGATAGCAGGGGGAGCGAGAGAAAGAGAGGAGGAGATAGCAGGGGAGAGACAGAGAGGGAGGGAGAGAGAAGCCAGTAGGTTAATAATGGTAATTATGTAGTTTAAATGTGCTCAGTAGACTCATAAAATGCCCTTGGAGGAATGTCTTGAGAGGGCCCACACACATACCTTGCAGACGTTGTGGGTACAGACAGTGGTGATTGGCTGAAAGGCTAGCTCCTGGCAGCACACGCACATAAAGGTCTGCTCCACCTTCCTCAGGAAGTTCTAGACGGAGAGAGAGGAAGATGGAGGGAGGGGGGGGGAGACAAGAGGGACAACTATTGAAGATGGAGTCACATGTTACCATGTACACATCACACGCCATGTCGACGTTCTCGTCATGATTCCTTTTATTGTTGCCGTTAATGTGTCATACAGGCCCCTCCCCCAGGAAGTTGAGGGCCTCGTCCCAGACTTTCTTGTTGGGCGTGTCCTCCTTGATGAGCTCCTGCTGCCTCTCAGAGAGCTGGAAGGCCTCCTCGACGCGCACGCGCTTCGCCGGCGGCTCCACCAGAGCCACGCACACGTCTGCCACACACACAAACACACACGCAGGCAGGCAGGCAAACAGCAAAGGCCACACGTCAGGAATCGTGAAGGGGTTTCGGCGAAAGATTCTAGAGGGAGATTCATTGACACACAGTGGAATTGTCATTTTTGGAGTCCCGAGTTCATGGAGTCAGCCGTCGTCGGTGCAGTCCTTCCTACAATCAGCCGGCTTCACAGCTGTCCCCAGTCATCCAGGAGGGAAGGACAAGCTCTCAAGAGCGTAGACAAGACGGATCCCTGCTGCTGTCGTCCCACCTACCTGGGGCTTTGGGTTCTTTCTGACTGCCGTTACTCTGAGGGCCCTCCTCCTTCTTGGCTGCCGGCTTCTCCTCCTCTTCCTCCTCTTCCTCCTCCTCCTTCACCTTCTTCCTGGGGTGTATCCGAGGCCGGCCCCGCCCTGCGTGTCGTTTGCCTCGTGTGGAGCTGCCCCCCCGGACACTGGCCTCCTTCTTGGTCTTGTTGGCCATGGCTTCCAGGTAGCCTGGTGGATACTACAGAAACCAACCCAATCAGCCACGGGACTCACTCATGCGCACAGCCAATCAACGGCCAGGGAGGAGCATCCAACGACAAAGACGGCCAATCAGAGATTTGAGATGAGCAATTACAGACCCAGCCAATCAGAGATCAGTATTCACTACCAGGGTGAGCCAACGAGGCTCCTTCGCTGCTCACCTGCACAGCCAGGCCCAGCTTCTTGATTCGCTCCAGACCCTCCGGCGTCCAGGGGGCGGGCTCTAGGTCGTCACGCCTCAGCAAGTAACGCCACACCAGAAAACCGCACTTTCCAATCTCCGGCCAGTACTTTACCACCTGAAAGACGTGCGCAGACACACACACACACACACATTAAGCACTTACAGGACTGGCCCACTGATTCATTTTCATTGGGGAAATTAAATCAAGTGCAGCCAACATGGATGACATAAATCAAATGCACCCCCCTTCCAGTGTCCTTGTTGTGTCACCTTGTAGATGCCGTCGTAGCGGTTGCCCTCCTCTGGGGCATACTTGCTGATGCGTCGACCCTTGGAGCTGCGGATCACCCTGACTGGCTTTCCAGCGCGCCAGTTCCTCGACTCCGCCCCGTCCTTGTCGTTGAGCGGTGCGTCGCAGTTCAGAGCCAACGCCCTGCAGGGCACGGGGGGGGGGGGGGGGGTCAAAGGTCAGGGCTCCCAATAGAGAAGTGAATATGGGGTCGGCCGGCCGGGCGGTACAATACCTGTTCATGTGTGTGAGGGTCTGGTCGAAGGAATGCTCCCCGATACGTTTGTTCCCTGAGAGGTCACGACCTCCGCTCCCTGTGTAGGTGAACTCATCTCCCCTGTCCTGGGACACACACACACGCACGCATGATAAACCTTTTCTGCTTGCTTGAATCTATTCGGACTGAAGGAAGAGAGTGAGAGAGAGAGAGAGAGAGAGAGAGACAGCACAACCTACCACCTCATCCTCAAAGCCCCCAGCCAACACCAGCGAATAGGAACCGTCGTTGCTACGTCCGTGGATACCGCCCACGTGGGGTCTGTGGACGCCCGCCTCACTCACCTGGGGAGGGGGGGGGGGGGGGGGAGGGGGGGGGAGAGGGCGAGAGAGAGAGAGGAAGAGAGGAGGGGCATTGATGAAGAGCTGACTGCAGGAAGAATCAGGTCCATATCACTTATATGAAAGGGGGGTGAAGGGGCGGTCATTAGCTCACCTGAACACGGAACTTCCAGGTGGTTCCCACAGGGACCCCGGGTACCGGCCCATAGTGGTTGGAGGGGACGATGGTGCACTCCTTAGTGCGCCCCACACAGGCCATACCCTGAAACAGCATCAGCCTCATCAACACAGTACCAAAGGGCCGAGCTTACATGGCATGTATACGAGACATATGTATGTGTGAGGGGCCGTCGTGGTACCGTCATTTACAGTTAACACCCCCCCCCCCCCCCCCTCCTCTCAAAACAATCCTCTCCATTTGACACTTCCTTTATAACTGGTGAATCAGTGCCCTCTATCAAAGCCAGATGTGGCAGAACTCTGAGTCAGACTGGACGTTTGACGAGATGCTGAAGTTCGCAGTTTCCCCTTCTGGAAAACAACAGCCTTTCTCCTTACTGCTCTGAGAAAACTCTGAACTCCGCTGAGTGATTGTTAATAGCATTGCCACACGCAGTCTCTCTCTCACACACACAGCGTGGTACAGCCCAGCAGGAGATGGAAGCAGTTTATAATCAGTGCATAGTCAGACCAAGAGAGAGCCAATCTACATCACTCTGCCCGTGTGGAGGGTGTGTGTGTGGATATCTGTCTGTCTGGGTGTGTGTGTGGATATCTGTCTGTCTGTGTGTGTGTGTGGATATCTGTCTGTCTGTGTGTGTGTGTGGATATCTGTCTGTGTGGGTGTGTGTGGATATCTGTCTGTGTGGATGTGTGTGTGTGTGTGTGTGTGTGGATATCTGTCTGTGTGTGTGTGTGTGTGGATATCTGTGTGTGTGTTTGTGTGGATATCTGTCTGTGTGGGTGTGGATATTTGTGTCTGAGTGTCTGACCTTGCCCCAGTCTCTCTGACTCTCAGTGTGGGCTGAGGGCATCTTGGCTTTCTTCTTACTGGCCTTCAGCTTCTCTCCAGCCTTGACCACCTCGCTGGTGTCATTCTTACAGGTAGGGCAGTACCTGCCAGATGAACACACACACACATATTAACGTTGACATTTAACACAGGTTCAAGTCATGCTTTTGGCAAACGGCCGGACGAGGGTGTGTGTGTGTGTGTGTTTGCTTACGTGCGCACTGCTTACGTGTCGATATGAGGGCACGCGCCTGCGTGTGTGTGTACGTGAGTGCCTCTGTGTTTGCTCACCAGTCCTCCTCGTCAGGTATGGTGGCCAGGGGAGGGTTGAGGCAGTAGATGTGGAAGGCCATGTTGCACTCGTCACACAGCAGCTGCATGTTGGCGTCCTGCTTCCCTCCACACACGCAGCAGGAGCAGAAGCGACACTCCGACTCGGGGTCCGCCTTGCAGTGCTTGCACTCCGGCCCGCTCTTCCCTGGATCCCACCGCACACAGAACGTACACACACACACACACACACACAGATGCGCAAGCACACAGACAAGAAACACGCACGCACGCAAACAGATACGTGGACACACACACACACGTGTAAAAACACACACGTACACAGGATCAAGGGCAACATCCAGTTTCCAAACACTACTCAAATTTTTTACTCAAAAAGTTAATGTAAAAAAACAGGCTATGGGGGCTCCTATTCTAACTGCCATTGGCTGGTGTATCCCAATTTCATAAGTGATTGGCTGGATTGGTGAGTGGGTTGGACCAGGGCTCTGACTGGAGCTGAGCTCAGTGGAGCTTGGTGTAATTGGCCGGAGGCGTACGTTTGAACTGTCCATCAGCTGCAGAGAGGGGTGGGGCTCCAGATTTCTCCACCTGGTACACCTCATCCAGGAAGAGGACCTTACAGTCGGCGATGACATCACCAGGTCCTCTGGGGGAGAGGAAGTGAACGAGGGGGGGGGGAGGGAGAAAGGGTGTGGTTCTTTTTAAACAATTGACAGCAAGATGTCTCTCTCACTCCCTCCCTTTACTGCGTCTACACGCTTACATACTACTCTCCCTTCTCAGCTCACAGCCCTCTCCTATTCCTCTCACTTGTTCTCCTCCTCCTCCCCTCCCTTTGGCTTCTCTTACCCCAGCAGTATCTTCACGCGCAGCTCTTTGTTGGTTCTGGAGATCTCGTTGAGCGCCGTGATCTCGGCATCGAACCAGAAGCCCCTCTCCTCCGGCGTCTCCATGTTGTAATTCACCATGATGACCAGACCCACGGCGAGCTGGTCCCACTTCAGCAGGGTGCGCGCCCGGGGACGCACGTTGGGCGGACGCATCTCCACCACGCCGTTCTCGGGGTAGCTGAGGAGGACAGTCAACGTTGTCACTGTCTGTCAGGTCTCAGTCAGACTGAGAGAGGACAGGCAGGACAGAGAGAGGACAGACAGGACAGAGAGAGGACAGACAGGACAGAGAGAGGACACACAGGACAGAGAGAGGACAGGGAGGACAGAGAGAGGACAGAGAGGACAGAGAGAGGGGGAGGAGAGGACATGAGAGCAGAGGCATGGTCCATCATTAAAGCCTTAACAGCTGCCAGCTGCCTGGTGTGACTCGATGTAATTAGTGCTCCACACCACAGGGGGCAGCGTGACCAAACTGTCTCCACCTCCTGCTCGTGTCCCTTCACCGTAACCGTGTCGGATAGCTCTGGAGGTAATGAACATGTTGCAGCATGTGTGACCTGGCATCCTTTTAACTGTCTGTAGAAGAAGCTGCGTTTATGAAAAGCAGCTTCCCACCATGACCATGTGTGCTGTTCCTTCATGCATTTGGATTTAATGTGGATATTCTGGAAATGCACGAACTGTGAGGAGTCTGACAAGCTTCATTCAAATTCTCACAAATATCATGATATCATATAAACATCACTTTCACAACAATGTGTTTAAAATGCTGAGCGTGTGAACCAATAAAATGAATACCAACTATGCTTCTTCCAGAATGACAGGTGCAAAATCTGCTTTTACATTTCTGCATTCCGTTATCTGTGGGTTCCTGCTCTCAAGGCTGGTCTGTTCCTGCCTGTGAGAGCAGAGAGCTGGAACCCCCCCCCCCCCCCCCCCCCCGGGCCAAACAAACAGGGTCCTCTTTGGGCCAGGGTTGTGAGGCTGACAAGAGGCTGGGTTTGGAGGCTGTGGGGCAGTGTGTGTAGGCTCTAGGGGAGCCAAAGACAACCAGAAGCAAAGCACACAAAGCCAACAAGTAACTGCACCTCACAGAGAAGCAGAGGAGGGAGGGCCAGTCAGCAAAAAGGAGGAAATGAGAGAGAGAGAGAAAAGCTCAAGGTCATCAGTAAAAAAGGAAACATTCTTCATCAAGCCAGAACATGGCGGATGGTTGGAGACGGGCAAAACGTAGCTTCCACAGTGTGTGTCTGTGTGTCTGTGTGTGTGTGTGCGTGCACACAAATCGCTCACCGCCGGCGACGGCTGCATTTTTTATTTTTTGGAGGCAGCGGCAATTAGAGTGGCGGAGGAGAAGAGAGGAACAGGGCAACGCTCCGTGGAGAGAACTACCACGGTTGCCGTGGAAACGGCTGCCTCTGAATGAATTTGACGGAGAAAATGAGGAAAAAGGGGCATGAAGAAAGAGATAAAAAAGATATCAAGACGCGAGCGAGAACGAGAGAGGGACGACTCCTAATCGTAGCTCAAGTCCTGTTTACCCACTACACCACCAGCACCCACCAGCTACAGGGAAGACAACTAAAGCATGCGGTTTCAAACTAGTCCCCCACCCCCCCCCCCCTACAGACAAACATACACAATCTGCTTCATCCGGACGCAAAGCATTGTGGGCTCTCATTGTAAGGCTTTGCCACCCGAAATGTGGGATTATTTCTGCTTAATTGGGCGCGAGCAAGACACCAAACCCACCCCAAAAGTGGTTACGTTAATAACTCACAGATGTGAGACTGTAGTTGTGCCTCGTCCGCAACATGTGCTAATAATATACAAAAAGGCACACTTTTCTTGTGTACAGCTAAACTACGTCAATTAGAGAGTCGTGAACCTGGCCCTGAATGTCAAATATTTGAACAATTTAACAGTTGTCTTATATCTTTACCCCAATCAATAAGACATGCTATATTCTAACCCTAGAGGTGGATGTCCCCCTCCTCTCCCTGGAGACTTACTCTTCATATTTGATATGATAGATTACATCCTCCTCTCTGTCTTTAGCTGGGGTTGTGGGTGGAGTTGAGCCCGTGGCCATAGTGTCCGTGCCTGGGGCTGAGGCTGAGGCTGGGGATGAGGCTGGGGCAGGAACAGGGGGCGAGACTGGGGTTGGGGTTGAAGCTGGAGCTGGGGTTGAAGATGGGGTTGCTGTTGGGGTTGAAGCTGGAGCTGGGGTTGAAGATGGGGTTGCTGTTGGGGTTGAAGCTGGAGCTGGGGTTGAAGATGGGGTTGCTGTTGGGGTTGAAGCTGGAGCTGGGGTTGAAGATGGGGTTGCTGTTGGGGCTCTGGCTGGGGTTGAGACCAAGACCGAAGCTGGCACTGCTGCAGTTGTACAGTCTGTTTGAGAGGTGGAGGCCCCACTGTCAGAGTTCAGAACACTGTTCCCATTACTGTCCTGGTTGGCCTCCAGCTTGCCATTAGTCCTTTTGCTGGGGCGGCCGACCTTGGGCACCTTAGGGGCACGCGTCACGTTCTCTATGCTGGCCTCAAACCAAGAGCCAATGCTCACATCTCGGCAGTCCACCAGCTCGTTCATCTGGAACAGATGGGAACAGAACAACATTAGTGAGGGAAAAAAGTTTGCGAGGAGTGTTTGTGCACTGCCCCTTTAAATGAAGAGAGAACAAAAATGTGATTAGCCAAGACTAGCTGTTTGGAACACCTTTGGCAAAGGAACTTTAGAAGGTATTTATACGTAGATGAAGAATTGTGACATCGTCCAGCTGACAGTGCAGGTTAGGTACTTGGTCAACTGCCCAAAACATTCTCCTGGAGAAGCATGGTCTGACTTCCGAAGAAAACTAGGGAAATTATTAACTTCAACAATTCGATTTTTATATGTCACATAAATTGTTTGTTTGGGCCTTCTGACGGCTTTTGAACTCCCAAACACCGGCTTTGGGGGCACCACGCTGTAACAGAGTCACACATGCTTGGGTATCCCCCCTCCGTACAGCCCTCCACCTCATCCCCTGCCTGCCAGATGACTGGGCCAACTCACAAGAAACTTGTCAAGGATCCAACAGAGATCAGTTACCGTCATGCTACATGGCCAACACTGCATGTCTCTGACAACTCGTAGCAGTCTACCAAAGTTAATCTGTACTCTGTGGGTGTAATGGCTGCTAGTCACTATCTGCAACACTAAACTTTATTCTCTGGGTGAAATGCCTCAGCGCTCTGGTCTAAATATCCAAATATTAGCAATAATTGAAAGAGATATCTCGAACCTGGTTCAGACAGATTGGTTTCATATAAATAAGCTTTGATGTTTGATCTATTTAACAACAGGTCTATGCATTCTGCCCATCGTTAGACGCGTTTCTAACGCAGGAACTTTCCTACGCAACACAAAAGCGACAGAAAGGAGACAGGCATCATTGTTTATTGTGGGCCAAGCAGCAAAGCTGCTTGTGTTTCTACCATATTATGCGACTTGTTCTGGCATCAGAGTCTATGGCAGCCCCTAGAACCGTATGGTAAACAAAGAATTGGCACACTCATTGAGGATAGAGCCTTGATCCTTTTCAGCGAGTTTCATATCTGCCCCTTGAGCACTGGAGCGCCGCCATCGGGTCAAAGATGGAGGTGTGTTTCAACATTTAACCTTTGAACCGTATGCCCGGTTTTCTAAAATGAGGGACCATTGGATACCCTTGATCTAGCCAAGTCACTTTGTTCACACTGTCGTTCTATCACAACCATCTTGATCCTGCCTGTTGGGGTAAGTAGGAGGGAGGCAGACAGGCCACACATTTCTGGACCTGCAACTGGAGCTGAAACCTCCACGGCAACTAGCAATTGGTCTCTACGGCGATGGAGCTAGTGGCATGCGGGGAAACAGAGGCGTCTGCCAAGTCTAAAAACCTCAGGTATGACAGGGTCACTACTAGCCAGTAACCACGGTTACGCAAGCATAGGGCAGCAGAGTATTTTGTTCTGCTAGTAGGTGGTGGTATACCGAAACAAACAAAACAAACAAACCGTGAAACGGATACAAATGGCAGTCAAAATGGCAGTCACCATCTTCTAAAAAAAAACAAGCCAATTCAGAATTGCATAGATTTTTCTGGAGGCCTCGTGGCTGTACTCCAGTCCGGTTCCTGGGGCTCACCTTGTACAAGCCGATGCCTGGATCCACCAGCGCCGAGCGGGTGGAGGTGGACGGCTGGTTGTCTAGTGTCATGCTGGAGGACTTGGACCCATTGTTGGTTCTGGTGTCACTGGTGCTGTTGGTGCTGGTCTTACTGGTGGTGGTGGGGGCGGTGGTGGCGGTGGTGGCGGTGGTGGCGGTGGGGGGGGTCGGGTCCGACTTGTTTGCGCTGTTGTTTTTGTTGTCGCTGTTCTTGTTATTGATGACAACCACTGTGCTCGAGGTGATGGTTGTCGCGGTAACAGGCGCAGAAGGGTTAGCAGCAATGGCGGCAGGGGGAGCAGGCGGAGCCGAGCTGCAGGCAATTACATCACAGTCCATGGGGGCGGGGCTGTCAGGGGCGTCGGCATGGGAACGGATCAGCAGCTGGACGATGTCGTTTAGACCAACGTTGTAGTCGAACAGAGTCTGGCCATCTTCCATCTGAAACACACAGGAGAGAGGGGTTAGGCAGTCTGGAGGCTGGCAGACGTCTCTGTGGTAAATAAAGCACAGAAAACGCCCATGATGTCCCTGCACCTCTTCCTCCCTGTATCACTCTGGAACAGTACTGTACACAACCCAAGTGTTTTGTTACAACACCTTCCCACTCTCGTTCCCAGCCTCCATCGCTCCAGAGTCTGCATAACTATGTTCAATGCTACGCCGATTCTTTGCCCTGTGGGGGGAACACGCAATCAAATTGCAGTTCAATACTTGTTTTTGTCTTTCTTGTGTGGAGGAAGAGAGTCTCTGAAACAAACTAGAAAGAAATGCGGAGATTGGTGATTTGAGTTGAAATTGGACTTTATCTGATCGGTCGCACCATTGCTTCCCATGCACAGTTCCTCAAATGAATAAATAAATCTGGGGGGTGGTGTGTGTGTGTGTGTGTGTGTGTGTGTGTGTGTGTGTGTGTGTGTGTGTGTGGGGGGGGCACAGGGTTGCTATGGCAACCAATAAAGAGCAACCCCCCCATCCTTTACACCACCCCTTCACTTTCCAACCACCCAAAACCACAGACACACACAATCTCAGTCTCTGTCTTCACCCCCCCCCCCTCCACCCTCCACCCCGCGCCACACACCCCCACCCTACCTCCCATCCTCTCTTTCAGCGGGTGAAAAAGCAAATTACCACAGTCATGCTTCATGTCAGTAAAATGGCTGCTTCCCTTCGCTCTTCGTATGTCCTCCCAGAAAACACTGAAATGTTTGGTTGCCATTATTATTATTTTTATTATTACTACGATCCACTGTTTCCCACCTCTGTCTCCTTCTGACCTCCCCCCCCCCCCCCGAGCATTTGGTGCTACGCACACATAGGGACTGCAAATACCGTCCGTACGTGGGGAAGCAGAAAACCAAAGTCAGCGTTACAAACGCCACAGAGAACATCCAGCCCTCCACCCCTCCAGTCCAACGTGTACGAGAGACCAACATGGCCGCCGCTCATGCCCTTGTTGTTGCTGAGGGAGAACAGCTCTGAGGCTTGGCGACAAGAGAGAGCCTCATCTAGATTCTTCCACGTTTTGGGGGGGAATTGTCTCACACATTAACATACACAGGTTGCCTCAGTCACCTTTCCATGTGTCTGACTGCCTGTCTGTCTCCCTTTGCTCTGAGGTATTCAATATCGATAAACAGAGAGACTGAGAGACATACATATACAGAGACATATAGACAGACATATATGGCAACCAGGACAAAGAGTCTTGTTCTGGCTAGAATGTATATCTATATCACCCAGAATGCTCAGATATGTCATTGGCATCAAATCCCATGGTACACCACTCTCACTGCCTGCTGCTGGACCTGCACACTGAGATTCAATTAGCTCTTCTGTAATCTCTCTTCTTGAGCCCCAGGACCTCTGCAACCAGTTCCTCATCAGGCAGCTTTAGGAGCAGCGGGGGCTTCGACCATGACAACAATTATAAACAGAGTAATAAAGAGTACACTATTAATTTAGTGTTGTTATGTATTATATGAGAAATTATTATTAAGTATCAAATTCAAGGGGTAAAGCGATTTTAAAGAGGAATGGTGTTTTTAGTTCTGATCAAATTCTTGGAAAACCCTACCCCAGTTTCCAGCCTCGAGAGGCCAGCCTTCAGCCTCAAAACCTCAAGCCTTTAGACTTAGCCTTTAGCAACCAGCTCCAACCTCTATACCTCAGACTCTCGACCCTAGCCTCCAGACAGTGCAAGTGTAGCTTCTCTGACTCCGATCAGAAGCGATCTCACACAGTGTATACCTAATGACTGAACAGCTCCTATACTTCCTGCCTGAATATATTAAATCCTTGACCGTTGAGTCATTCTGTTGTTCTCCGCAGGGCAACCTAACACCACGTCTGGGAAATCACAGCGGACTGGAAACATGGCGGACAGACATGGCTGTATCGAGCGTGCCTGTTACTTAATAGACAACGTTGTCGATGCCTGTTTGTTTGTGTGAGTGTGTGTGTGTGAGCAGGCTAGTGTGTGCCGTGTTTGTGTACATTTGTTTTGTGTGTCCATTTCTCGAACAACAGGCTTCGGCGAGACAGAGCTTCCACGTAGTGCGACAGAGAATTATGGGATTTGGGAAGGGCACACCCTTAACACACTGCTCAATCAGACCATGCCCCCCCCCCCCCGTCTCTCCCACATCCCCTCCCCCTACCACCCGCCAAAAGAGAGGGAGAAAGCAGAAAAAACGAAATAGGTCACATTTGTAATCACAATCCAACACAAGACTGAATAAACCCTGGCCTGGTGAGACTAGGAGACTGTGCTTACCCCCCTACACACACACACCTATCAAGCTCCTTAATTTCTACGAATACGCAGATTCCATTCAGATGGACTGACTGACTGCGAGAACTGGCACTGTCTCAGCGATTCGCTCTACACCCCCTTCTTCTTCAGTTCTCCCGGTCTTTCCATATCTAGCTTACTCCGGCTGTTCCCCCTGACAAAACGGAGTTTCAGGGAATCTCCGTCCAGGAAAGACCAAGTCACATCAGTCTAAACAGACCTGAACTCCTGAGCACTCCTGACAATGTTCAAACCCAACAAGTGAACCAACTACACGGAAATGACATGAAAGACCTAAAAAGTCCATTCAAATGTAACTCAAATCCAGGCCAATATCTATGAAACAGCAACTAGGCCTTCTGGTTTCAGACCACTTACTATACAGCCTAGCTACATGCCCTACATGAGGCACTGGGCCTTACACAAGACACATTGTTCTGGTGTTAGGTTGTTGAATTGAGGACTAGCTCTGTAACTAAATCAGGTATACAGATGGGGCAGTTTCTTCGTTACTTGTGTCATTTGAGTTGTAACACCTTGATATTCACCACACAGTAGTGCTGGGCTCAACCAGTTAGTTGGGGCCTGCTGGCACAGAGAATTACACCCACCACTTATTATCACTGAGATGTAATGCCTGTTAGTAGGTGGGCAGGCCCTCACGTACACACACATACACACACACACACACACAGGCATGACTGTAACTAGGGTGTCACAGGGACGTCAACGGTGTTCAACCCACTCACCACTGCTGCCATTTGGTGATGTTCAACTTTTTCAAATTATGTGGAGGAAGAGGGGCTCAGTATAGCTAACATCTGTCCATGGTAATAGCCTTGTAAATCACTTGCATTTCTACCTCATTTTGTCACACCATCTGATACCAAATAAGTCAAAGACGTTTTCTGAAATACATTTAAAGTGATTTCTAAAAAAAGCTCCATGTTGTAGCATAGTATGTCATGCTCAACATCAGATGCTGAACTTTTCGGCTATTGTTAACAAATTCCACTTAACCATCTACTTACAATCGTGTCTAAGATTGTAAATAGTTGTACCAAAACATTGATACCATGATCATTTGCAACTGTCCAATAGCATTGAGCCTATAACCAGTGCTCATTATGCAATGACGTCGCAAGGGTCAAACCAGCAGCGCGCGGGTGTGTAAACACTGCACATCACTGCCGTTGATCGGAAGGCACGTGGAGCTACGTATACTCCCCAACGTAAATAAATTCATAATTTCCCCATGCAGGAAACCTATCAAAGGCAACGAGAGGGCCAGAGGACAGGATCTGTTCTCTAGAAAAATATCAGAATAAGCCTAGGCAGCATTCTATTGTTCTTCAGATTGACGTGCGTGAGATTAGTCCTAGACCACAAAAGAATACTACTATCAATACCACTACTACTACTACTAATAATAATAATAATACAAAAACAACCTGTCTCCCACGTTTGGGTCAGCATTTTTACCAAGATATATTTTCCTGGCCCTCTAAAAGCCTAAAATGTAAATAAGCCCCACATTCGCGACGTTACTGCACGCACCACACTGACTATTATTACAATGTAACAGCCTAGTAGACACATGTGTACAACCGAGTATGAATATGGCACTGTCTGGCACACTGCGTCCAACGGCTCTTGCGCAAGAACTGTTGGCGAATTCCCATCAAAACAGGAAGCTCCAGGGCGATGGAGCGTTGGATGGTCATCGCATATTCCTGCAAAGTGGAACTGAAAACATTTCAGCTATGATTCTACAAGTGATAGTGTGCGCTTACCTGCTTGCCCCGATAGAATAGCCGTTGCTGTTCAGGGTTTACATTGAAGATATCTTGTATTTTCAATCGTAGAGACTCAATTCTAGTCAGCCTTGAAAGATCCTCTATGGTTCGTGTCTCCTTTCCGTCAATGGTCCGTATCTGAATCCACATCTTTCCACTGCCCAAGGACCACCACAAATATTTCAGAAATATGTTTACAGCAATTCCAGGGGTTTGGGGAAAGGGGGATATATATGAAAGTGTTCAGTGCTCCATTGCGCCTTCCTCTGCAGGGGAGAACGTTGAGGTTCACTCGTTTTGTCTGAATCTGGTTTTGGGGCGTCACGTGGCTGTGTCAAACCATGCGCGGCGTCAAGGCGTCGGTGGGCCCAGGAAAGTCCCGCTCAAATCGTATGATTGATTCGTTAATCGATCGATTCACAAATATATTGTGATTGTCATGGTGGATCTTTGCGGCTGTCATTTCTGATCACTAACTGAATTTGTAAAAAGAAAGCGGCCTAATAGGCCCTACATGTCTATTTAATTACTTTTATGACGGCCATCTATGAAAATTATAGGCTAGGTCCTATAGGCCTACTTATGCGCAATTGAAGTCCGTCAACCAGCAAATAACTAGCAATTTTGTGATGAAATGTGTTTTGTTGATAGGTCTTTAATTTTTAGTAGACAGTTACAATGAAGAGCATATACCCGGATCACTGTGAGCATTCTACCTACATGATCATCTTGCATTGTTTTGAGCCAATTGAGTCAACCATCTACCTACAGACCAGTAGCCCCTCTGGCAATGCTGTCACTCATCCTGTTAATAGTGTAGCAATCGTGGCGGCCGATGGTACACCGCGGAGTGGCCCAGGTTCCGTAAACAAATACAACAATTCTTGCAAGAGGTGTCTCACGCATGGGGTCACGGCGCCAAGCAAATCTCGCGAAATAAAAATTCAGTATGGATACAAAGCTTTTAAAGAGACAGGCTTCCTTTCAATATATGGCGATGGACAACAAACTATACTTTTGTGGAATTGTGGAACATACATACACTGTGGGATATATATATGGAACATTTAAAGTATAAACTCAAATCTAACTAAACATAAACAGGCTACGTTTCGATGCCTTTTGGAAACACCATTAGGGATGTTTTCTTCTTAGGTATAATGTTTCTACATACTGTCAGAACATTATAATTTTAAGGCTCATCAAGCCACCACATTTAAAGCAGCCTAAATGGTTTATGGTTGGAAATGCAAAAATCTATTTTGCGTGTCAATAATATTTTTTCCAGAAGGTCCATGATTGTACTTTGAACCTTGAAGACAAACGTTTGATGCAATTTTGTCCGAGTTTACGGTCCCCAGCGACATCTTGTGGTTAGTAACTTGCAAAGAGAAGTGCCATGGTTTGACTGAAGGAAAAGAGCTTCTAAGGTTTTTAAAGTGGACTAATTGCCTACTTTTCATTCACAACTCTACATTGCTGCAGCAGAGAAATTTAGCATGGCCTGCACTTTAGGTTTTGCAGTAGTTCAGTTAAGACATTTTACATGAAGCTTTAATACATATTTGTCAAGGACATGAATGATCTAAATATATTTCAAAATTAAGTGTTTAGAAATGTTTAGAAGTGATTCATACATTTTATGAACATATCATCAGGTACTTATGTGAAACAGTAACAAACCAAAACACTGTCCGCAAATATGAAACCAAAATAAGATGAGAACGTGACGCAAGTTACGTCACGGTGCGCACATTGGCACGCTCAGACTGGTGGAAGTACTGTCTGGATATATTTCGGAAAATAGCTACTTCATCCCGTTAAGTTACTTTGTTTATGTAGACTGTCCAGTTGTAGGTCTCTATCGTCACATGTTTCCAAATATTTTGTATTGATAATCACAAATTTACATTTAAAGTCGTTGGTGAACAACGTAAGCTAGCTAGCTTAGATAACCAATGAGCCGAATAGTCGGGGAAGGTTAGATACCCAGCTGTCAGTCCTTTCTTGGGGTTTGAGGGCGCCTTTTAGTTGTCCATGACGTTAGCTGGGTTAGATAGCTGGATTCCTAAACTAACTTCGTTGTCAAATAACACCTTTTTTCATCATTAATACACGACATACGAACACACTCAAAAGCAGGCCTCGGTTTGGAAACAATGAGCAGTGGGTAGTAGTATGTGGCCCCTACTTCAAAAGCTAGCTAGCTAGCTAGCCTAGCTAAGCTACTACTAGTAGTAGCTGCAAACTGAGTCGCTAGACAGTCGGAGCGGAGCCTGGCCGATGGAAAGCGCCGCTTTTTGTTGATGAGGTATGAGCTAACTAGCCAGCTATTTCAGCTAGCTCTCTACGGCCTAGCTTGAATAGCTAGCGTTCTGCAAAGCAATGTATCTAACGTAACCTATGTGGATAAACGAGGATACCCCATTCACGAAACTTCGGGAACTCACTCAATGCCACATTCCAGCTAGCATATTAAATGCAGTCAAGGCAAGTGGACGTGTAGATAGAGTGCTAGATGGACCCTAGCTAGCTGGGATAGCTATTTGACATGAACTTGATATCAGAATAATCTATTTGAAACCTCGTTGGCTAATACGGAGTTATTTGAAAATTAGGTAGCACAGATGTAATGTAGCAAGTTTGAAATAAAATAAATAACAATTTACTACAGCTAGCCTATGTAGTATGGAAAAAGCTCTTACGATAATCGATTTGTTATCGGAGTTAACTTTAAAGCAACTTGGCTACTTAAAAGAATGAACTTTTTTTTTAGCTAACCAACCTTCAAATAGGATGATAATAGATAAAATGCATGTTTTCCACAACTGGTTGTTGGCTGCACCTGTCTCACGAGACTGATGTATCTTACCGAGATAGTTTTTTTTATTGAGGGAATTTGGAGTCATAAAATTCATTGAGTCAACCAATTTTGAAATCCTGTAGATATTCCAAATCAAATAAGCCAACTTTAATGTAATTGTTATGGTAGTCAGTTAGCTAGTTTGCGAGCTTGTAGACTACTACTGCAAGGTGGAGGTGCTGCGAGCTTGTAGACTACTACTGCAAGGTGGAGGTGCTTGGCTGTAGCATTACTAGTTAGTTAATAGCAACACTCATCCTCCTTTCCCATCCGTCAGGACACCTCCAGCCAGCAAGATGAAGGGGCTCCAGACGGATGCCTGTAACCCACCCAATGTACATCATCACACAATGCTCGAGCAGGACATGTCAAACGAGGCAGCCAACCACACTGGCCGGCCCCTTCTCTTCCACAACCAGGACTGCACCTCCGAATCAGACTCGGGCCCCCATCACAGTGGAGGTGTGGTCCACATCGTGTCATCCTCAGACCCCAAATGGCACAGCAGCACTGAATGTGACCCAGCCACCGAAGGGCTCAGCAACGGGGCGTGCGGCCTGGAGAATGTTTCGTCCCACTGTGACAACAGCACTGACCTTGCACTGAGCCACTGCGTGTCTGACATCTCCAACGACCTCTCCCTCCCAGAAGTCTGCATCTCCTCCAACACTGCAGTGCAGGAAGACGACTTGAGCTATGAGATCCAACAGGCTTACAGGATATTCAGTGGGTTCCTTCTGGACAAGCACAAGGGCATCACAACCCCCTTCCTTCACCCTATTGGGCTGGAGGATCAGAGTGGGATGGGGCTCAGGGTCAGAGGTCAGACCAGGCAGTCTATGTGTCTGAGAAGAATGCAGGAGAAGTTCCTAGGCCGGGAGTATGAGACAATAACCGAGTTTGTAGCCGATTTCAGGCTGATGCTGGAGAACTGTTATCGGCACCACGGGGTGGACCATTGGGTCTCCAAACAAGCCCAGAAACTGGAGATCATGCTGGAACAGAAGCTCACCTTGCTTTCCAGGTGAACAAACAATTACACCCTAATAGTCAATGATTAGCGTTCCTGTTCTGAGGTATTGACTCGTGCATTGTTTACTGATCAACCTTCTTTTAATTGATTTTCATTTGGGAGCACTTTTTCTAAGTTTCTGTCAAGTCTGTCTACCTAAAAAGTCTTTTTGGTGATGAGGGATTGAACGTCTTAGGCTGGTCATTCCGTCATCCGTTCAGTGTATGTTCCCCCCCCCCCCCCCCCCCCCCCCCCCCCCCCCCCGCACCGATGACTCAGCCTCTCCTTCTGTCCACTCAGAACCCTGCGAGAGAGGACCACTCTGGTGATGACGTCCAAGGGTCGCTTCGGGGCGGAGGACCAGCGTGGCCCCGCTCTGGGGGGGACGTCCACCCGGAGAAGGTCGGTGCCCCGCAGCCTGGCCACCCTCACCGTGGGCGGGCACGAGTCCCTCATGGTCCAGGCTCTACGTCTGGAGGAGCAGCAGAGGGTGAAGGAGGAGAGGCGGTGAGACATGCTTTGACCTTATGGATACTGACAGTTTGGTTTTGACTTTATGAAACACCATGTGTAACAAAGGCCCCAACCCCTCGTCCTGTTCCCCTGGTGCAGGCAACGAGAGCTGGAGAAGAAGGAGGCGGAGGAGACGTCCGCCAAGGAGGTGGAGGAGTGGGAGAGCGTCCTCCTCTCCCAGGCCTCCCCCTGGTCCATCCACACCATGTGGGAGCTGCCCGCCATCGGCCACTTCCTGTGCCTGGCCCAGACGGCCCTCAACCTCCCGGAGATCGTGTTCTTCGAGCTGGAGCGCTGCCTCCTGATGCCTCGCTGCAGCTCCTTCCTGGCCAAGGTCATGAGCTCCCTGCTGTGCGCTCCCCAGAGGAGGCCCACGCTGCACCGCCGGCCCGCCCTTCCCTACCGCCGCTGGGAGGCGGAGCTGAGGCTGAGGGTGCTGGGCTGGTACCGGGCCGTGGGGGCCGCCGAGGACCAGAGGCCCCGGGCTGAGCAGCTGGGACTGGACCAGCAGGTGAAGCGCAAGACGACCATCGCTATCATTTTCTATTCTGTCCTGACATCTACTAACGTCGGTGTTCTTCTGAATCGGAGAAATAGTGCATGTATTTTGAAAACAAATGGTGTTTGTTCTATTCAGTATTTCAGATATTTCTTCCTGTTTTCTCGTTGTGCGTTGTAGGTGTTTCGTAAGCTCGGGGAAGTCAGTCCCCTGGAGGAGCACCCCTTCCACCTGCTCTCCTTCCTCCAGCGCGTGTGGCTCCTCAAGGCGCTCTGCGACAACGTGTACCAGACCCAGAAGGAGGTCCAGGACGCCGTGCTGGGCCAGCCTATCCACGAGTGCCGCGAGTCCATCCTGGGCTACGACGGGCAGGAGAACGCCTACATCCACTTCCCCCACTTCTGCGGCGCCGACCTGAGGATCTACTGCCAGAGCCCCAGCCTGCCGCCCCAGTTCCCCCTGCCGCCTGTCCAGGTGCGCAGGCTGGAGCCCGCGGAGGGGGAGGACGGGGGGGACTCTGACCCGCAGAAGGGGGAAGAACAGGAGGAGGTGGAGGAGGGTGCTGGGAGTTGTAGTCTCCTGGTCTCGATGAAGACGGAGGAGCCGGAGGAGAAGCAGGTGGGGGGAGGGGTCGGAGGGGAGAACGGCGAGGTCAGCGGGGCGGGGATGTTTCACCCCCCCTGGGGGCTGAAGAAAGAGGAGGCTTCGTCATCGGACGAGGAAGAGGTGCTGAAGGAAGACTTGAAACTGAATGTAAGGAGGAGTAGTCGGCGCTCCCTTGCTGGCCAATCAGGATCCAGGGACTGTGTCAGTTCTGGGGGGAGGAGTCGGAGGAGCGGCATGAAGGAGGAGCCCCTGTCTGAGGAGGACGTCAACGTCCGACACCGAGTCAAACGACAAGTCCAAACCGAGTTCCGTGAACCCTGTCTGAGCGTTGGGGAACACAGCTACACAGGGAGGTCTCCTGCTCGCTCCGCCCCCACACCCGCCAGAACGCCAAAGGTGGAGGCGGGGGCCGCCCCCTCCCCAGCTGAAGTTCACGGGACCTGTCTAGAATGTTCTCAGGGCTCGGGGTCTGAGCTGCACCGTAACTGTCACTGCTCCTCAGCCCGCCTGTCGTCTGGGTCAGAGTCCTGGTCGGGGTCCGAGTCGGGGTCCAGCCAGGACAGACCTTCAGATGGAGGCAGGATGGAGAGAATACGAACCAAGAGAAAGAAGAGGAAGAGAAAGCGGGGCGGGGGGAGGGTGCTGCGGTCTCTGACGGGGGGTGGAGGGGGAAGGAAGAGGCCGGACAGGAACTGCCGGTGCCAGGACAAGGCTGCCGAGTCGGCCCTGGGGACAGCTGATAACTGCACAGTGATGAAGGACAGGAGGAGGAAACAGGAAATAGGTGAGGGAGTGAGAAGGGGTCAGAGGTTGAAGGGAATGGCGAATGTGAAGCGTGTGATGGGTTGAGCAGGAGATGGCAAAGGCAGAAAGTCTTGTTACTCTAAAGGGATTTTTACTAGGAAGTCAAAGAAAACACAAGCATCTTTGCATCTTCTCTCTTACTCCCTAGGGAAAACTGTGGAGACCCAGAAACTGGCCTTAAAGAAAACCAAGCCTCTGTTTCAGGTTGAACCAGCGTTTAAGGTAACTCCTGTTGCTGGGGTTGTATTCCTAACCACTACACCTGCAGGCTTTTGAGTCTTAACAAGACATCGGTGGTGACATTTCACTTACCAGGCTCGTCTCCCTCTCTTTCCTCACCCTATCATTGGTCCATTTCCCACGGGCCCTCCCTCTCTAGTTGGTGTGCACGAGCCTGCAGGAGCTGAGGGAGCTGATCAGCAGGACTGAAGATGAGCTGGATGAACTGGAGAGCGCCAAGAAGAGAGCTGTTGGTGTCAGTCAAGCTTCACCCAGTCTACTCCTTCCAACATAGAATCCCATACTGCAGCAAAGTATCTCCAGTAGGTGCGTGTTGTGATGGTGGACTGGTGGCGTACCTCATTTGTGTGTCTGTTGTGATGGTGAACAGGGCCGCTGGTACTTTAGGAGAGAGGCGGTGAAGGACCTTCACATCACGCTAATCCGCCTGCTCAACGAGCTCTCTCCCTGGGAGCCGAAACTGGTCAAGGCCTTCCACCGGAATAGGTAAACACACACACATTTTAACGCTTGGATTCACTTTTACAGCCATTTTCTAGGTTTGATTTCCAGCTGTTTTTAGTTGTTGTGCGATAAATGACCCAAATGTCCGCTGGCTCCCTGAATGTTGTTCCTAAGGGTCGGTCTTTCTGTTGGAAAAGATGGAAACGCTGTGTTTGAATACCGTCTTCCCTTCCCCAGACTGCGTCTGAAAAAGGACCACGACGACTTCAAGAGGCACCCCGAGTATGCCAACTTCGTCCGGGAGGAGTGGGTGGCGGAGGAGGTGGCGAGGCGCGCTAGGAGGGGAGACGGGGCCTCCTCTTCCTCCTCCTCCTTTTCCGACTGCAGTAGTAGACTGGAGGAGGAGGAGGAGGACACTGTCCCCAGGGGGTTGTGGGCTGCAGGTAGTGTAACACACACACGCACATTTATTCATTCAGCCGTTAATGGATTCATCCCCTCATTTATTCATCCATTGAATGCATGTCAACGTTTGTGTGTTCCAGCTGACCTGAAGCAGGTAGGCACAGAGGCTGCGGCAGATGGCCTGGTGACTCTTCAGCAAGTCGGGACCCCAGGTGACCTTCGACCTATCACGCGTTACCTGAAGCGTATGGGGAGCGACGTCGAGGACCACCCAGCACTGAGGAAGAGATGCCGGGCCGCCAGCGGTGCTGACTCGACCGTGCCCTCTTCATGTGGGGGGGAAGCGGAGCTCCAGAGCACACCGGGAGCCAGGGAACAGAACCCAGCAGGTGTGGTCCAGACTCAGATCCAGACTCAGATCCAGGCTGGGCGAACTGGACCCGCTGTTCAGTCCCCTGCCGTGGGCTACCCCAGGAGGTATCAGCCTATACCAACCCTTCTAGCCAAGAGTGTGGGCAATAAAGTGACCTTAATGCACCGGCCTCCTTCTCCGGAACCCCCCCCTGCACCACCTGCTCAACCTGGCCAGCCTCCGAATAGAACTTTGACGTCCTCCTCTCCCCACGCCACCGGGCCTTCCCTCCTCGCCTCCCTTCAACACTCTCAACCCCCCAGCTCCCTGCCAACCTTTACTCCCACCCCTGCAGCCAAGCTAAAACTCCCGGCCGCATCCTCCGCTACGGCCCCCATGGCGGGCAAATCCCCTGGCCCTTCATCCCCTGTACCAAAGAGCCCTGTCCGGGTGGTGTACCAGGTGCCAGAGGCCCTGGGCCTGCTCAAGAAGGACGGCAGCCCGGTCAAGATCTCCGTCCAGCCCCTGCTGGACCAGAAGACCAGGGACCAGATCATGCACCAAGTGGTGATCCTGCCCAGCAACCTGCTCCTCCACAGGCCCTCTGAGGAGAGGAAGGCCCCTCGGGGCTCCTCCCCCTCCAAACCCTCCGCTCCCCTCTCCGGGCTCTCCCTCCCAGGGGGGAGCAGCATACCCATCCAGCCAGTGGCTCCTCTCAAGGAGCCCAGAGGGGGGAGAGAAGGAACCCTATCTCCCCCTGTCCCCACCAGGCAGCTCCAGACTCTACCAGCAGGCTTTAAGGTTGTGCATGCCCCAGGCTCCAAAACAAGCACACCCCAGACTGTAATGCCAAATAGGTCCCTCACTGCCAGTGCTGTGTCTACGGACTCCAGTGACACACATGTGGACCCCAAACAGGAGCTGAAGACCATCTGCATCCGGGACTCGCAGTCCATCTTGGTCACCACTAGAGGGGGCAACACTGGCGTGGTGAAGGTCCAGGCCTCCTCAGAACAGAATCCTCATGGGTTGTCCCCAAGCAGCCCTGTCATCACCATCTCCCCTCAGCTAAAAGCCTTCTTGGTGTCCAAGACCTCACCACCTCCTCTTGCTCCTTCTCCTGATCCTTCCTCCGCAGCCTCCAGCAGCTCTATGGTCCCCCAGTCCCAGTCTGCCCCCTCTGGGTTGAGGATCTCCACGCGTCCTGCCCTCCGCCACACCCCCGTCTCCCCATCCTCCCCCAGCATTCCAGCAAGCAGTGTTGTCACCCTGGCCCTGAACCGGGGCCCCGGCCTCATCACCCTCCCAGCTGCAGCTAAGCCTGGTCTGGCCTCGGCCTCACAGACCCCTGTTGCTGTAAGCACCCAAGGTCCCCTCTCTCCTAACTACCCTGTCACTCTCCCCCAAAGCCCCTCCATGCCCATGCTAGGGCTCACCCAGAATGCACTGCTGCAGTGTGTCAGCAGTCCTGCTGGGAAGAGGGCGGGTGCTGATGACAAGCAACCAATCACAAAATTCATATTGGTCACACCCACCTCTAACGCCACCCCCACCCCCATCAAACCTGTGGTCCTTCCGGGTTCAAAGCTGATGTTCGTCAGCCAATCCACAGTGTGCTCCTCCCCTTCCACCACCTCCTCCATAGGAAGCATTCCAAAACAGGCCCAAGTGCCTGGGGTTGCAGGTCAGCCCTTGACCTCGTCAGAACCAGCTGATGCTGGGAAGAAAGAAGCCCGTCTGAATCCAAACGTGTGCAACACCAGCACCTCAGAGGTTCTGTCTAAGGTTCCAAGTTTTCCTCTCCCCTCTGGGGTTCAGATCAGATTACCGGGCCACACCTCCAGCCATGCGACCCAGCCCCCAGTGAAGAGCAGCCCATTCTGTATCTCCAGGCCCGGCAGCCTGGCTGCCTCCTCCACTGGCCTGGTGTTGGTCCAGAGCACCAGCACCAGCCCCACGCTGGGGCCTGTTGGAAGCAGAGGGTCTGGAGACAAAAAGGTAGAGACCCCCCACTGCGCAGTCAGAACCACACAAGCCACACCTCCCCACATCCAGGATCCCCAGTACCACAACCCCTCCGGTGCTGTTGGTACACCTGCACAGATGATCAAGGCTCCTCCCCCTTCCCCCAGAGCCATGCCATCTTCACCTGGGAGACCAGCAGGTAACGTTTGTACCAGCCCCACCCCGGGCACCACTGGCACAGTACAGCAGAGAATCGTCATCAACACGTCAGCCCCACTGGCTGCCGGGACCCAGATTCTCCTCAACAACACCCGCTTCGTGGTGCCCCCTCAGGGGCTTGGTCCTGGGAGCCACATCCTTATTATCACCAGCCCAGCACCAGCCCCTCAGGGGGCCAGCCCTGCCACTTCGTGTCCATTAGGGTCCACCCTCCCTGGAACACTTCCCCCGTTGTCAGCCCCTCTCCCTGTTGGAGCTCCTGCCTTGGTTCCGGTTCCAACCAGGTTGGCTGGAACAGTGGTCCCAGCTCTGGCCCCCACCCAGCCTGCACAACAAGGGCCAAGGACGGCCACTCCAGGAGCTCAGCCACAAAAAGTAGCACTTAGACCCCCAGCAGCCACCTCTGTCCACCCCACCATCTCTCTCTCTGTCCCTCGGCAGGTAGGAGCGGTCAGAGCTCCTCTGCTGGCCAGTAGCATCTTGTCCTCCTCCTCTCCGCCTGGTAGCTTCGGTGCTGGCCAGGTGGTTGGAAGCACACAAAGCACTGTCAAACAGGCTGTTCTACCGACAGGAGCCACCAAGACGCCTGTCAGAGCGCAGCTCATGTCCACTGTTCAGCCAATCCAAGCACTTACAACACGGACACAGGGTCCGCCCACGGCAGCTGTTCCACCAATAGGCAGCGCACTTTCCCGGGTTCAGTCTTTACCCATCGCCACGGTACTACCAATCGGCAGCTCCTTCAATAGCACCCAGGTGTCTCCTGTAGCAGTGGTGCCTCCATCCAATAGCACTGTAATAACTACACCAGCTCAACCAATCCGGACATTGAGGACGTCGGAGACCGTCACCGTGCCTGTCGCTCTACCCAATCAAATGCAGGATTTGGAGAAACCACTTGTACAGGTCCCAGTCATGTCTCCAGTGGTACCTACCAAGTTGCTGGTGAGTCCAGACGGTGCTGTACTGAACCCGGTCCTGGGACCAATTTATCAGGCCAGCCCTGTGGGTCTCTCTGCCCTGAACTCCACCCTAGTGGTCAGTCCCAGTGTCTCCTCGGTCAGGGTCCTACCCAGCCTGGCCTCAGACGGCTCCATGGATGGTACCCCTACCCAGACAGGCACTGGCTCGCCTGACCTGTGAACTCTGACCTTTTGACTTGGTGTTCTGAAGAACTTGGTGTTCTGAACCCCATTCTATACTCGGCGAGTAGTGTAGTCATTGGTAGCAAGGTTGTGTTCAGTTTGAGTTCTTGTTGGTTCTCGTGAAAGATGAAGAGGGCCCTTGTTGCTCTGGGAGACGCTTCCAGGTCATCAGAGTGGAATCTTCAGGGTTTGAATTGACACCTCGTCTTCAAAAGAAAAACGTGCTGGTTGAGTCGTATGTAAACTTTATTCTAGATTAACTCTTTAGTTGACTCTGTTTGAATCTGTTTGCTGAAGAGACTGTGGAATAGACTGGAGGGGTATTAAATCTTATGATGATGTTCTATTTTTGTATGCAAAATTTTGTTTTGTTGCCCTCTAACAAAATTGATAGTTCAGTCGATCTGTCACTCAAATTTATTATAATTCATGGCCGTATTAAAACATGTTGTTGGATCACAAGGTTTGAATGTTCCTATTATATTACTTTACATTGAAATGTAACATTAAGTGATGCCCTTTAGAATTCATAGGATTGGAAGAACTTCAACAACTTCTTATTCCTATGATTCCTCCCTCAGACCAACTGCAGAATGGTTCTGAGATTTGCTCCTAAAAAGAATGTGGGATTTACATATTTCCAAACGTTAGCACAGGTTTTCTGTCTTTTCAACCAACAAGCTGTTTGGGAAAAAATAAGCGAACATTCACTCAGATTGAAGTGCAACTAATTATTTATTTTTACCATATAGATTTTTCAAAATATTTAGTGGATACATTTTCATTGAATAACTGTGGACATTTCTGCCTGGTAATAAATGTGACTGTCCTTTCTAAGTGTGTCGGTTGTTGTGTTCCTTGCATGCTCTTTCTTTACATAAAGCTGAATCAGTAGAGAGGGAGATCCTCTCCTGGTTACATGTTACTGAAGTGGCTACACGTAACTACAGAATAGGTATTGTGAAAAACGAAAACGAAACGCATTCATATTCACAATAACATCTGATCAACCAAACAACAGTTCCGTCTTCCAAACAATCATGCCTATAAGTTGGAGTATTGGCATTAAAAATGAGTTATGTGGTCTGTGTAGGGGTGTCAAAGGGTGGAGAAGGTTCTTCAGGGGGAGTAGGGTGGAGGTAGCAGTCCTGAGGAGATCTTCTCATAGGCTGGTGGAGCGTTGGGGACCTAAACGCAAGGATGAATTTGACAACAGAGCCAGTCACATGTATCACTTTTGTAAAACAAACCATAACCAATATCTATCCACCTAATCAAATTATAAATTGGAATCGCTGTTGAACTTCTACCCCCAACCCCTTCCCATAAACACTGAGGAATTTCACTTGTGCATGTGCCAGCTCGCACTGGAATCTCCCTGCCCTCCCAAACACACACACACACATACACACACATCCTGATCCTCTCATCTGGTCAGGTGACATAATAATCTGCAGCAGCAGACCACTGCATCAGTTCCCATGCACCTTCCAGCTTTAGGTGCATTCCTCCCAGAACAGAGCTGGTGAGAGCTCAGCTTCTCGCTCCCCCTGCCTCAGACTCCGAGGCCTCCTACAGCAGTGTGCCAATTGTCATTCTTGAATCCAAACTCACTGCATTGATATCTCATCGAGAAACCTTCCCCTTCTCACCGAACAGTTTGGCCTTCCGTCTTCTCCAGACAAGGAATGTGTAAAGAAGCAGGCGTCTACATGCCATTGTGTAACTTGAGACCACACTTGGCTCCTAGGAAGGAGGTCTCTTGACGCTTGCTTCTGAGTGGTCCTTGAGTCCAGGCAGGGTCAGCTGGTCTGTTAGGCCTCAGGGATGTGTGTGTGTTTGTTCCCCTTCACCAGAAACAATCTAAGCTCTTAGTATCCGTCTTACCGCAGGCTGGAGGCTGACAAATTCTGTGAGAGCCATCTTGTTGTCTGCAGCTGCTCCTCCCTCGGTGTACTGTCCTGCGCTCCACGTCTGGGGGCCCGACCTGGGGGTCTGGAGGAGGGGGGGGGGGGGGGCAGAGCAATGGGACATGGTCAGTCAGCAGGACACAGTTCAGTTGGGAAGACATTTGTTTCTTCACAACAGGCATGAAATCTGTGTCGTTCACCCGCCTTTCTGTGTGTGTGTGTGTGTGTCTGAGAGAAGTCTTGCAACATATCTCACTGAGCCTTCAAGGGATGTTCCAATATGGATGGATCTTACCCTGATCATCCTATAAGAGTGTTTTGATATTGATTGATATGGACTGGTCTTACCCTGATCATCCTATAAGAGTGTTCTGATATTGATTGATACGGGCTGATCTTACCCTGATCATCCTATAAGAGTGTTCTGATATTGATTGATACGGGCTGATCTTACCCTAATCATCTTGTAGCCACTCCTCCTTCTGAAGTACCAGCACCCCAGGATGAGCAGAGCGGCCAGGATCACCACCAGCAGGGCGATGCCCACCGCCCTGACACACATGCACACAGAGTTAGAATGTTGCACACGAAAGGCTTTGATATGTGTTTTCTGTAGAGCAATATCCATTGGGCTTACAACAAATATTTACAGATTTGAAGTGTCACAATGAAACAGGGTCAGAGTCAATATGATTATTTAACTCTTAAATTATTGTCAATACTGATGCAGAATGGGAACTTACACAACAGCAACAAGAACAACAACAAAAAAACACCCCAAAACTATAAATGAATAATTTGAAACATCCTGAAATGTTTTGTATACTCACTCTTCAGCCCGGACAAAGCCACGGCCCTTGCTTGCAAAATAAACGTTGAAGTCTCCACGTGGCATCCTTTTGAAGTCCACAGTCTGCTTAGGCCTAATGTACCATGACGTAAAAGTCACAAATATAAAAACTGATAACCTTCATTAACATTTGACAACCTTCTATGACAACTTGATTTTACATACATCACACACGACAATAATGCTAGGCTCTGCAAAAGCATTGTGAAAACAGGAGCTTTAATGAAGTCTGTACAGTTATTTAATGTCTTGTGAACTAGACCAATATAGGCTACTGTTAAACCAAGATGTATCCTTTTATTAGCAATTACTGGAAGAAAAGAAAAGTATGATAATAAATAGGCTACGTTATTCAATCAAACTGTATGTTCAACCAAAACAACCTGTTCTTCAAAATCCCACTTGTGTCTGCAAAAGAGAAAATCTTACCAATTAGATAATTCAATTGCGAAGAGTCCCCTACAGTCTCCTCTCTACACTGCTTTCAACCGCCGCTTTTCTCTCCTCTCCCTCTCAGCTCAAATCGTGGAGTCAGAGAAGAAAACTGTTGGGCAGCAGTTCTCATGACCGTCACGGGTTCTACATTCATACTTAAAGCCATTGAATCGGACTAATTAGCGTGAAACCCTGCGGCACTGAACTCAAACCAGTACAGACTCGTGCAGTTCGACGAAAGAGGTCTGTCAGATGAAAGGGGTCTGCTGACTTCACGCAGTGGGGGCCTGGTTGGCAACGTTTGGCAGGCCTTAGAACAAGATGTATAATTCATATTGTGGAAAAAAGGAACAATGTGTATATATGCCTACAGTAACTAATAGCGGAAAGCAGGAATTATCAATTTTAATATCAATAAAACGCTTCTTAAACAATTTGAGTTTTTTTTTGCACATTTGTGGAGGTAAAATTGTCCGAGGGAAAAACCACATGATAGGTTGTTGATAAAAAATAATTTGGGGCAGCAATGTCTAGTACAGTTTGCACAGTGGTTATGTCTATATGTTCTGTAGTGTCAACGACCGGTCTTCCAGGGGGCACCATATTACAATATTAAAGCCTGAATCGTTTCAGTTAAGTTGATCATCATTTTTTCTGGGCGGGGCAAACCATAGAATTATTCTTTGACGATTCATAAATCATGTAATTCTAAGCGTATGAGTTACTTTTAAATAATCACGTCCAGTGTCTCTTAAGATTTATTTAATTGCTTTGGTTAACATAATTCAAGAACGTATATTGAACTTTACAGCACTTATTCCAGCTTCGCATTTTTGCTTCTTCTGTACCGTCCACTTCCTCAGTCAAGTGGGAATTTTGACCCTCTTTGCAATCCGTCGGTTATTCGCTGAAGCGAGCGACGCTTGCTGGTGTACCAGTGGCAAAGATGGAGAGTGACACCACTATAAGAAGAATAAAACCCTACGGGACGCAAACCAATGTTTTGCAAGAGCAAAAGGACTCTCAGGGTCAGTGTGGAAACAACGGCTGCAGTGACCTGAAAAGAAAGCCGGACGTTAACTTGTACCTGCTGCGCGAAGGAGTCGCAGCTTTTCTTGTGGTTGTGTTTATCTTTGTGCTGTGGGGACTCGTTCAGTTATCCTTACAGCAGCTTGTCATAGGCAGGTCTACTGGAGAGTTCAATGCAGTCCGTGCAAGGTGAGTGTTTTACTGGTATTGCTTACGTACAATGCTTTATGTGGCGGGTGGATCATACTTTTACAGGTTTGAATCCTAACGGATCTTTCAAATACCTAGCTAGCCAGCTACCGGTCTCACCTCTCCTCTAGTTGTTTAGCTACTGTACTCAACTGAACAGACCCACCTAGTAACGGTTGGTAGCTTGCCTCAGGGTAAATTAACTCAGATGTCGATAGGGTGTGTAACTGAGAAAGTCACTTGACTTGCTAGTCTGTTAATGATTCACCCGTTCGTGTACTCGCACTGTAGTTTGCACTCGCACCATTACTTTTGTTTGCTGTTATCAGCATTTAGCAAAGGGCATTCAAGGTTCATATTCTCCTTAGTTTCACGTTATTCTTCATTAACACTCCTGTGCACAGAAATTATATCAGAGCCCCCCCCCTTACTGTTCTGTCCATCCAATCAGAGGGTGAAGATGTATTTGCGCGTGAAAGTGTTTGCGGGCTCATGCGTGTCCTGATGTTTTGTGTGTGCCCATGCATGTGCCAGTCCACGTGTTTGTCAGTCTGCTGGTGTGCGTGTGTGTGCACGTGTTTGTCAGTCTGCTGGTGTGCGTGTGTGTGCACGTGTTTGTCAGTCTGCTGGTGTGCGTGTGTGTGCACGTGTTTGTCAGTCGGCAGGTGGGTGTGTGCACCAGTCTGTGTCCGTGCTTGTATGCGATGCACCTTTATGTCAGCATCAGAGTTATTCTGGAGGGTCAGCTTCCCGCGGTGTCAGATAGCCTGGCTGTGTCATGAGGTTATATCAGGGCCGGCCGGTGCATGGAGGCCCCTGCTTTGACTGGGGGCTTTGTAAAGGAAATGATAGGAGAGGAAACAGGATGGAGGCCAGTCCCACTGACCAGCTCTGGCAGCCATATGTACAGCTGTGGTAGGACTGTGGCCTGCTGTGGCCATGGTTGGGCTAGCCAGCTGAGCAGTAGGACAGCCTCTCAGTGATCAGCAGAGATCAGATGAGTGTGTTCTTGAAAGAGGCTGTGGCAGTAGGAACCGATTACGAAACTAAACACAAAGGAGAAGTGGGTACAGTAACGGCAGATTCAGACTGTTGGCTTTCTTTTTTTTAAACACTCCTTGCCTCTCCCACCACTGTAGATGGATGAGTGAAAATGATCAATCAAATGTGTATTTATTTGACAGGAATAGACTATTTAACACTGTTTTAACAACTCAGCTGTCATCCATCCTCTGTCTTTCTTTTTTCTCCCTCTCTCTCTTTTCTTTCCCTTCTCGCTCTCACCCCTTTCTCCCTCTTGCCCATTTCCTTCACTCCCTCCATCCCCATTTCTCTCACGCACTTTCTCTATTGCCCCTCCCACTTCCCAGGAGGCATCTGGAGCGGATCACAAGCGTTGGGCCGCGCCCTGTTGGCAGCCATGAGAACGAGGTCCTGACGGTGGAGTACCTGCTGGAGCAGATCGAGCATGTCCGCTCCGAAAGCGCCGCCGGACCTCACCGCCTTACCGTGGACGTGCAGCGGCCAACCGGATCCTTCAGCATCGATTTCCTGGGCGGGTTCACCAGCTACTATGACCGCGTCAGCAACATCGCCGTCCGCTTGGAGCCCAAGACCGGAGCGCAGCACTTTATGCTGGCCAACTGTCACTTTGACTCAGTGGCCAACAGCCCAGGTATGGCCTTCATCGGGTGCTGGACAGCTGAGCCATGCCACTGTGACTCAACAAGTCAACAATGACAGAGTGCTAAGAGTCAGAGCCAGAGCAACAGGAAGCCTCTTGGGCCCAGGGAGTGTGTCGCAGTGTGTTACCTCTGTCTGAAAAGCATATCCCCCGAGCTCCCTCAGTGTTCTCCATGGTTTAGAAACACATGCATGTGATGGAGATCCTACTCAGGACTGATAACGGATAGTTCTGTTGTCAGTTCCTTCCTGGTCAGAGAAGAGAGTTTCTGTTGGGTCAGTATGTAGATCCTGAATCGGAATCAGTTTTTGGCAGCTATGGTCAAGGCATATGCAGAAATGTGCCTCCGAGGGTGTTAAGTGTCACATTGGGTGGAGAGAGAGAGAGCCTGGTCATCAGATTGTACTAAAGTGTACTCACAAGCACATTTCTTTAGTCAATACAGCCGGGTTTCAGTTCTTTGCAAACAAGCACATTATACACACACACACACACACACAGAGGCTTCTAACAGTCTCCACCCTGAAGCCTCCTACTGTGAAATGTTCCTGAATGTGCACGTAGCCCGGCCTACAGTACCAGGAAACTGATACCAGAGTTGAGCAAACACACCCGTAGATGAGGAGCAGGAAAACTCCCTGAACCCCTCCTGGCCCAGCCTCATCCCAGACTGGCCCAGCCTCATCCCAGACTGACCCAGCCTCATCCCAGACTGGCCCAGCCTCATCCCAGAATGACCCAGCCTCATCCCAGACTGGCCCAGCCTCATCCCAGAATGACCCAGCCTCATCCCAGAATGACCCAGCCTCATCCCAGAATGACCCAGCCTCATTCCAGACTGGCCCAGCCTCATCCCAGACTGGACCAGCCCAGACCCACCTACAGAATCAGCAGAACTGCACCACAACACTCAGGAATTCCAAGCATGTCCCCCCCCCCACCCCACCCTCCAAAAAAGGTTGAATAATCCGCTGCAGTGGCCCACATGACTGTGAAGGGGGGTTTGGACAGCGCTCTGAGGGCACGGTGACCTGCTGGACAGGGTTTATCCTCCCATAGTGGAGTCCCTGTCTAACAGATGCTGAGTCCGTTCCCTGATTTCACCCTCTAATAGTTTGTACCAGAATTCCTTAATCTGACCCTGGGTTTGTTGCTTGGTGAACATTAACTAGTAATCTGACATTATCAAGGTGTGGTCTTCTCCTTGATTTAGCCTGAACTTAGACATCCATGGTAAGGAGCAGATTACTAGACCTGACGACCCTAGTTTAGCTTAGCCTATCTGAACTTGAGGACTATTAGAGCACTGTATGTGACAGAGAGACAGAGAGACAGAGAGAGAAAGCTGCAGATGTAGAGCAAACTAAAACAAAGATACGGCACCCTGCTCTCTGGCACGCTGCACACTCTCTCTCTCGCCCCCTCTCTCTCGCCCCCTCTCTCTCGCCCCCTTTCTCTCTGTCTCCGTCTCGCTCCTTCACTGAGCTGAGTCATTTGATTCGCCCTTAACTCCCTTTTCTCATTCATTCTATAACTTCTGTCCTTTTGTGCACTCATACTCTCTCTCACACACACACACACACACACACACACGCTCTCTCTTTTTCTCTTTATCAGGCTGGTCAGTTGGTAGATATTCTGGTCATATAGGTCTGTGGGATGGTTCCACGGACCTGTTGCCCTTCTCACCCTCATCTTCATTGGTTGTCCTCTTATCAGCCGGGCCGTCTCATTGGCTCTCTGTGGTGATGACTTTCTGAGGTACCTGTTTTGTAGCTGCTCACCTCTCTCTGCCTGTCTAGCCGTAGTCAGGTTCTGGCCTGGTGGATAGACAGCTGTCTAGACACACACATGCACACCATCCTCAGTGAACGGCCCCCTGCCCCTCTCTCGTCCCCACAGGAGCGAGTGATGATGCAGTGAGCTGTGCCGTTATGTTGGAGGTACTCCATTCGCTGGCCAACCTGACCACGCCCCTTCGCCATGGCGTCATCTTCCTCTTCAACGGAGCCGAGGAGAACGTGCTGCAGGTGAGAGAGGGAGAGAAACAGAGAGAGAGGTGGGGGAGAGGAGAGAGAGACACAGAGAGAGAAGGGGAAGAGGAGAGAGAGAGAGACAGAGAGGAGAGAGAGAGAGACAGAGAGACAGAGAGAGAGAGAGGAGAGAGAGAGAGAGAGAGAGAGAGAGGAGAGAGAGAGAGACAGAGACAGAGAGGAGAGAGAGAGAGACAGAGAGAGAGAGAGAGAGGAGAGAGAGAGCTAAAGACAAAAGAAGTAGAAAGAGGGAGAAGGTGACAGAGATGGATGGTCAAAGAGCCAGGGGAGAAATGGAGACAAAGAGGAACCATGACATCGATTGATGCAGACTTTGACCATATCGCTTACCATGTACTTTAATTACCAGCAGGATGACAGGGCTGTTCTCTAAACCTTTAGTTCCTAAACCTCAACACAGCTGTGTCTAGGAAGTGCTGTGGCCACAGATTGAAATACTGACCTAACTAAATCTCCATTCACACTTCTCTTTATTGCTGCATGTATTTCATTTACATTCATTTATTTAGCAGACGCTTTTATCCAAAGCGACTTCCAAGAGAGAGCTTTACAAAGTGCATAGGTCACTGATAATGACAATAAGATAGCCCCAATAACATTGCGAGTAGCCAAAACATGAAGCACATATTGTGAACAACCAAAGTAAGTGCCTAGGGGAAGAACCATAAGAGCATGTAGTTAAACAAGTTACAATTAAACAACATGAACCGCTATAAATGCAAGTGTACCTGTAGAAAAACAAGTCTCTCTCTCTCTGCATCTTTGTCTCGCTCCGTCCATTTCTCCCTTTTCTCTCCTCTCCTTCACACTTCCCATCTTCCCCCTGTTTCTCTTACACGCCTCTCCTCCCCCAGGCTAGTCATGGCTTCATCACCCAGCACCCATGGGCTCAGCAGGTCAGAGCCTTCATCAACCTGGAGGCAGCAGGAGTGGGGGGCAAGGAGGTCGTCTTCCAGACAGGTAGTCAGTCAGTCTGTGTGTGTGTGTGACTCAGCAGCAACACGCCTCAGAGGACGAGAAGCAGTTGGCAAACACCTGGCTGTGACGCAAAGTCCGCCCCCCCAGACCCAGGGGTTGTTATGGTTTCTGGTTTGGGGATTGGCTGCACCTGCACTCTAGTCTCCACAGTCCCAGCATGCTCAGATGATATAGGAGTTCTATTTCTGCATCTGGAAGCATGCTCAGATGATATATGAGTTCTATTTCTGCATCTGGAAGCATGCTCAGATGATATATGAGTTCTATTTCTGCATCTGGAAGCATGCTCAGCACATCGTAGCTTACTCTTAATCTGACACTCCCTCTCCTTCTCCCCCCCCCCCCCTCCCTGACCCCAGGCCCAGAGAACCCGTGGCTGGTGCAGGCATACGTCCATGCTGCCAAACACCCCTTTGCCTCTGTGGTGGGACAGGAAGTGTTCCAGAGTGGCGTCATTCCCTCCGACACAGACTTCCGCATCTACAGGGACTTTGGGAACATCCCAGGTAGCGCGCTAACAGCTACGTATCCCATCTGGAGCATTTTGGCGCCGTTTATTTCATCTAACTCTGTGTGTGTGTGTTTAGGTATAGACCTAGCCTTCATTGAGAACGGCTTCATCTACCACACCAAGTACGACACCGCCGACAGAATCCTGACTGACTCCATCCAAAGAGCAGGTACGACTCAGGAACACACACTGCTTTCCACACCAGCTCTTCAGATGCGGATGGCTTTCCAACTCCCTAGTGCCTGTGTCTGGGGTTAGGTAGCTCCTGGATGCTGTTCTGCCCTCCCCCAGCCAGGACCTGTTACCATAAGCTCCGAACCACAACTCACCTCAGAGCAGACATAGCCAAACTTTCTGGAAATTGCTGGCTGGGAAACAAAGCTGGAGCAGCGGCCTTGAAGACAGCATGAATTATTAGTGGTGCACTCGGGGAGAGTCTGCCAGGGGGGGCTATTTATATATGTGTTTGGTCGGGGGTGGAAGGGGGAGGGGGCAGGAGAGGGGAGGAGGAGGGGAGGAGGAGGAGGGTTGCAGATTGTCGGAAGAGGAAGGGAGAAGAGAGGAATATGAGGACGGGTAGGAACAGAGAGGAGAGACAGAGTGTGTTTTGTGGCGGAGAAGTGAAGCATTCTGGTGGAGTCTGAATCATGTCTAACACCACCTCCCTCAGACCACAGAGGACCGGCCTGTCTGCAGAGACCACATGCGAGCGTGGCTGCTCTGCATGTTTACGTTCCGATAGCAGGACACTGGACACACACTGTTGATGGCCCACATAAAACCAGAACAATGGACACTTTGTTCCACGTCCCCCTAGCACAGGGACAGGACTGTGTTCTGTGTGTTTGGTTGTGTATGCGGGTGTGTGATTGTGTGTGTGTGTGTTGGGGGGCTTCCTGGACTGTTTGTCTAAACCAGAGCAGAACAGGGAGATCTTTCATAGGCCACAGCGGGGCATCTCCCAGCCCACATCACTGGGCCATCACCACCAAACGCTTCCTACCCTGCAATGGTGCCCCTGTCACGGATATGTAACAGACGTGGTCTTGCAAGCTCCGTCAGAGGCTTACTGGCCAATGTTCACTCCCACCGGGAGTCGAACCTGCCACCTCTCAACTTCCAAGTGCAACCACTACCAACTACGCCAAAACAAAGCTAGCTTTTTGTGAATGTCGGTGGCCCATTACATACCTGAGGAGTGAGTTTCACCAGTTCACACAGGTTACACCCCGCTAACCAAATCTAGACCATGTTACCCCTCGTACCGAGTACACCAGTTCTGGTTTCATTGCGATGGGTAAAGCAAAGCAAACTTATAGAAATCCATGTGTGCGCGGCTCTCTCATCCACCTCCCCCGTCCAGCAAAATGGACATTCTTCCCAGACGCGCAGTTGAATCGCCTCCAGCGCCCACCTCTGACCTCCCTTCCTCCCTGCTCCCTTTCGGCAGGCGACAACATCCTGGCCGTCCTGAAGCACCTGGCGATGTCGGAGGAGCTGGCGGACTCCTCGGCGTATCGCCACGGTAACATGGTGTTCTTCGACCTGCTGGGCGTGGTGGTGGTGGCGTACCCGGCCCGCGTGGGAGCCATCCTCAACTACATGACGGCCGCCGCCACCTTCGTCTACCTGGGCAGGAAGGCCGCTCGGCCCGCCAGCCTGGGTGGGTGCTCAGACGGGTTGAGCTGTGTCACGTTTACTGAGACAGCTGGCTGTGAAAGCCAGTTCAATAGTATTGCAGAGAGAGAGAGAGAGAGAGAGGGGGGGGGGGGGAGGGAGAGAGGGAGGGAGGGAGAGAGGGAGAGAGAGGGAGAGAGGGAGGGAGGGAGGGAGGGGGAGGGAGAGAGAGATAGGGAGAGGGAGAGGGAGGGGGAGGGGGAGGGGGGAGAGAGAGAGAGCTGTCACCAGTTAGACCGATTATACACACTGTATAATGCTGTCTGTGCTTGTTTTTGTGTGTGTGGATCTATCCCATTTTCTCTCATGATATCCATGTGTGTGTCTCAGGGGGGCGCTATGTGCGGGAGTTGGCCTACGCCGCTGGTGTGGTGGTCCTGAGCTGGCTGGTCACCCTTCTGGCCGTCCTGATCGTGGCTCTGCTGGTCTCCCTGTCTGGACGCTCCATGTTCTGGTACAGCCACTTCTACGCCTCCATCTGCCTCTACGGCTCGGCCGCCACCGGCAAGATGGTTCTGATCCACACGCTGGCTAAGAACCTGTACTATGGGGTGAGTACTGGGACTAGGTGCTATCCCTAAGGAGGACCCTTCTGGTTAGGGCTGGACTGGATTCTAGTACCGTGAGACGCTATATTTTTGGGGGTCAGATGTCGAGGGTCAGACAGGGTCATTAGGACCACGGAGGTCATCCTGGTTAACATGGCTTAGTGGTCAGTCAGGACCATGGCTGAATCTAGCTGCAAGCTCCTGTTTACAACAATCAAGACATTCACACACCAAGTGACATTGAAAAGACAAGAAACACAGTCTGCCTTCCTGTTTGGGTTTCATCTACTACACTGTGTGTGAACAGGAGATGTTATCCGTGTGTTGTTAACATTGTTTTTTTTTTTGTACTTTTCCGCACTGGTAAGATTAGTCTTGAACATGTGATTGGCTGAGCGTAGAATTAGAATGCTCAGCCACATTCTACTGTGAATTTCTATTTCTATGGTTATGACCTCCTACCTAGATAAGCCCTCTCTTTCTCTCTCTCTTTTCTTTTTTTTCCCCTCCATTCTTCCTGCTTCACCTCTGTTTCTTAGTATTTTACCCCCCCCATCGCCCGTGTACCATAGCAACCTCCACCTCCCTCTCTCCCTCCTTCCTTCTCTTTCACACACTCAGATGTGTGAACAGCACTGCGCTCATTCAAATACCATTTCTTTCATTAGTGTCCACAGACAGTATCACACGCGTACACTCACACGTAGACACAGACACACACACACACACAAACGCACAAACACACACAAACACACAGACAAACACACACACACACACAGAGACACACACACACACACAGACACACACACACACAGAGACACACACACTCACACACACAGACAAACACAGACACACACACACACTCACACATACAAACAAACACACACACAGACACACACAGACAAACGCACACAGACAAACACACACACAGACACACACACTCACAGACACAAACACACACTCACACACATACTCACACAAACACACACAGAGACACTCACACACACACACAGACACACACACACTCACACACACACACACAGACAAACACACAGACAAACACACAGAGACAAACGCACACACTGACACATGCACTCACACAGACAAACACACAGACAAACAAACACAGACACACACACTCACACACAGACAAACCCCACCATATAACACTGGTCTTACGGTACGCTCGCTTGAGAAGAATATGTCCTCACACCGTGATGCAGGCGGCAGTCTTACAATAGGAAGGTCCTGTAGGAGGGAAGACACAGGGAAACAGGACAAGCTATTGGACTGCAGCTCAGTGAGCACAGACAAAGACCCTGCACACACACACACACACATACACGCACACACACACGTGTGTGTGTCCTGTTGATAGCTCTTTGGAGTGAGAAGGCTGGGGGAACAGCCATCCAGTGAAGCAGAATATGCTCTCCTTTCTTTCTCTCTCTCCCTTTGGGTCACGCTCTCTCTCTCTTCCTCCCCCTCTCTTCCTCTTTTTCTCTCTGTGGACAGAGTGCATCTGATACTGTCTCACTGCAGTTGGGGTGTTATTGCATGAGGTAGGGAGAGAGGGATGAGAGGATGAAAGAGGAAGAAATCAAACAAGGGAGGAGGAACTCATGTTTCTCAACTGTCATGAGGCAGCGTGAGTGTATTCAACTCTGGCCTGAAAATGCCTGAATCATGACACAGGATTAATGGATTGGCGGGGGGGGGGGGGGATGGGGGGGTGGTTGCTGTCAAACAGAACTTCTCTCTTTCTTTCAGCGACCTGCCGTGCTGATGTTGACCCTGTGTGGCCACTCCCTCACCTGTATCCATCCTCCACCTAACCCTGAGCCCAATGACAAACTCTTGCCCCTAACCCCCTACTCAGCCCCTGACCCCCTACTCAGCCCCTCCCCCTGACCCCCTACTCAGCCCCTGACCCCCTACTCAGCCCCTGACCCCCTACTTAGCCCCTCCCCCTGACCCCCTACTCAGCCCCTGACCCCCTACTCAGCCCCTCCCCCTGACCCCCTACTCAGCCCCTCCCCCTGACCCCCTACTCAGCCCCTCCCCCTGACCACCTACTCAGCCCCTCCCCCTGACCCCCTACTCAGCCCCTGACCCCCTACTCAGCCCCTCCCCCTGACCCCCTACTCAGCCCCTCCCCCTGACCCCTGACCTGTGTGTTCCAGGGCGTGCGTCGTTTGGAGCTGGGCGAGCTGTACTTTGATGTGAGCCTGCTGCTGTGGTGCTGTGCCCTGGTCTACCTCTCCCAGCTGGGCCTGTGCTCCGCCTACGTCCCCATGCTCATGGTGGCCTTCCCCCTGGCCACCAAGCTGCTGCTGGCCTCAGAGTTCAGACACAGAGGTGAGCTATATTACCCTACACTATCATACCCTACACTACGTAACTTCTCTATTCTATCATACACTACACTACGTAACTCGACTCTAGTCTATCATGCACTACACTACTTAACCCTTCTCTACACTATCATACACTACTACACTACGTAACTTCTCTATTCAATCATACACTACACTACGTAACATCTCTATTCTATCATACCCTACACTACGTAACTTCTCTATTCAATCATACCCTACACTTCCACATCCTGCATAACCCTAGTTTGATGTAAATCTTACCACATATCTAAATACATTTTCTCCCTCCCTCGCTCGCTCCATCCAGGAGCTTCAGTGAGGTACTCTGTGCTCTACATGTTGGGTCTGGCGCTGCCCTACGTGCACTTCATGTTCCTAATCTGGGTGGTGTTTGAGATCTTCACCCCCATCCTGGGGCGGAGCGGCTCCGAGATCCCCCCTGACGTTGTCCTGGCAACACTCGTCACCCTGGCCACCATCTTCCTCTCGTCCTTCTTTGTGAGTTGACAGAGAAGGGAGGGATGAAGAGAGAGAGGAGGGAGGGGGTGTTGTGGCTGTTCTAGAATGAGAAGTGATGGATGAGATTTTTGCCTAATCAGTGTTTCTTTCTCCTCCATCTTTCTTTTGTCTCTCTCTTCTTTCTCTCTGTCTCTCTCTCTGTCTCTCTCTCTCTCTGTCTCTCTCTGTCTCTCTCTCTCTCTGTCTCTCTCTCTGTCTCTCTCTTTTTCTTGGTCTCTCCCGCCCCAGCTCCACTTTGTGTACCTGGTGCGCAGTACCAAGTGGATCTTGGCGGCCCTGGGTTCTGTCTTCCTTGTGATGGTCCTGCTGGTGTCGTCTGGACTGCTGTTCCCTTACTCTGCCGACCCGGCCGGCCCCCGACCCAAACGGGTCTTCATCCAGGTGAGACATACACAAACACACACACACGGAAACACACACACTCTCACACACACACACATGTACACAGACAACCTCTAACAGCTAGCAGTCCGCTCTTGTTGGTTTTCACTCTATAACACCAACTTGATCGGATCAGATTCAGTGGTGGATGTCTGCCTGACTGTCTTGTCTGTCTGTCTCCCCGCCCGTCTCCCCGCCCGTCTCCCCGCCCGTCTCCCCGCCCGTCTCCCCGCCCGTCTCCCCGCCCGTCTCCCCGCCCGTCTCCCCTGGTCCCCAGCACACCACCCGGACGTTCCACAGCCTGGACGGCCAGGTGGAGAGCACCGACTCAGGCTTGTGGGTGAACAGCTTCGACTACACAGGCATGCAGCACGTCACGCCGCACATCCCGGAGCTCAACGACAGCATCCGGACCCAGTGCCGCCAGGACCGGCCCTTCTGCGGCTTCCCCTGGTTCCTGCCCATCAAGTTCCTGGTCAAGTCAGTAGCTCCTGCGCCTCTTTATATCCCTTGTGAACCTTTCCCTTAATACGAATTGGTAGTTGGGTTAGCAGATTAGCAGAATACAGACAGTTCAGTGTCTTTTAACCTGATGGGCTTGATGTGTATGCATGTTTATGTGTCGGTGTGTGTGTGTGTTCCAGGAAGGACTGGTACCTGCCTGCTCCTGAGGTCTCCCCCAAGTCTCCTGTGCAGTTTCAGCTCATATCTAAAGAACCTACCAACTGGGGCACAGTCAGGATGGCCTTCCAGGTCAAAGGTCAGGAGCTCACTCTGTCTCTGTGCTGTCTGGTGTCTACCGTGTGTGTGTGTGTACCTACATGTCTTGCTGTGGATGTGTGTATTCTGACCTCTGTCCAACCTCCTCCTGTCCCCCCTCCTCAGGCCCCAGCCACATGTCTCTCTACCTCATGCCCCATCGCGGGGCCTCTCTATCCAGCTGGTCGTTTGGGGACGGGAACCCCCAGTACCACCTGGCTGGGGAGTACTTCATCTTCTACTCACATGGCCTCGATGCCCCTGCATGGAACTTCTGGTTCGAAATACAGGTACTTGACTTACCTGCACTGCAGGGTTTTGCCTGCATTGGAAAGCCTTAGGCAGCCCTCCTGAGTTGTCCGTACATTTGTTGCTGCAGTTCAGTCATCCCACCAAGCCCGCAAGACTTATCATTACGTTATACATTACTCTACTCTCCTGTACTGTAGAGCACAGGAAGCTAGGGTACAGGAGAGTAGAGTACAGGAAGGTAGAATACAGGAGGCTAGGGTATAGGAGGGTAAAGTACAGGAGAGTAGAGTACAGGAGGCTAGGGTACAGGAGGCTAGGGTACAGGAGGCTAGGGTACAGGAGGGTAGGGTACAGGAGGGTAGGGTACAGAAGAGTAGGGTACAGGAGAGTAGAGTACAGGAAGGTAGAATACAGGAGGCTAGGGTATAGGAGGGTAAAATACAGGAGAGTAGAGTACAGGAGGCTAGGGTACAGGAGGCTAGGGTACAGGAGAGTAGGGTACAGGAGGGTAGGGTACAGGAGGGTAGGGTACAGGAGAGTAGGGTACAGGAGGGTAGGGTACAGGAGGGTAGGGTACAGGAGAGTAGGGTACAGGAGGGTAGGGTACAGGAGAGTAGGGTACAGGAGGGTAGGGTACAGGAGAGTAGGGTACAGGAGGGTAGGGTACTCCTGTACTCTACTCTGTATCTAAGTGTGTGTGACCCTGTGGTAACGTTCACCTCTCCTCCCCCACCAGCCTCCCAGGGAACAGGACCCCGAGGGCCCAGAGGGCATGGTCACCGTGGCGATCTCCTCCCACTACTTCTTTGGTGAGGACCAGCGGACACCCCAGCTGGACGCCATGCTCGTTCGATTCCCAGCCTGGACCTTCGCCTCCACCTGGTCCAGCACCTATCACATGTACCGATACTGACCACGCAGCCAATCACACGGACCCACACTGAGGACCGCACCAGTCACACTGGACAGAACTAATCAGAACTAATTGGACTGGCCAGCGGGCCCGCCCACACCCTGCTCAGACTAACACACACACACACACACACACACACTGGAGGACACGCACGTGTAGGTGATTGAGAGACCCCACCCTTCACTGTGTCAAGGCTTTGTTGCTAACAACAAGGATGCTGCTCTTCCAGCCAGGCCAGAGACAGACTCCTCCCTGCTGGACGGACTCACCTGGCTCAGCCCCAGAGATTGGCCTTTACCTCTGAGGGGGGAGGGAGAACCTCACTGTCCGTCTCCTTTCCTCTTCCGTGTCATCTCTTCACTCTCTCCACCCCTTTCAGTCTTTCTTTTCTTCTCAGCATTCTTCTCTTTTCTACGAAAGGCCTTTGCATGCCGAACCTCCTCTGTGCACACTCTGCAAGCCAGAAGCCATAGTCACCATGAGTACCATGCTAGAGGGCTGAGGAGGCCTGAGCTGTGGAGCCACACAGGTCCTTAAAGTTCTACATTGAGATGATTGGTTGGTCCCTAAAGTTCTACATTGAGATGATTGGTTGGTCCTTAAAGTTCTACATTGAGATGATTGGTTGGTTCTGTTCTGTGATTGCCTACATAGAAAGTTCTAACACTGTTGCAAGTTCACAACATTCAGCCGCCTCTTTATGGAAAGACTTGAGATGAGGCCCATGTTCTAGAGCTAATGTTTTTTTGCTGTGGCTCTGAGCTGGGCTGTTGTCACGGAGACAAGTACCGTTGTCCCTACTCTCCTGGGAACAGACACTTTAAAGGAGCAGTCTGCTGTAAAACCTGAAGTCTCACATTCAGAACACAGTTGAGGCCTTGAAACACACTGTCTGGTCTTTCATGTCAGAGAGGCTGTTGTTTGGAGATGAGACCATGGCTGGTCGTCCGAATTGCATTTGAGTTCTGGAAAAAACAGCCTTCCAAACAAGATGACTGACTGATTTACTGATTGGTTTGTTGACGTGTGCTGTCGTTTTAGATTTTTTACAAAGTTATGGTATTACACAATTGTTCATTTTACTCTTTACTTCTCTCTCTATCATAATCCTCTCTCTGTCATAATCCTCATTATCATAATCGTCAGTGACATGTTCAGTGTTACTGTGAAAATCAGCCTCAGACATAAACACTAATGGTGCTTCTCATGTTTTTTTTCTGGAGAACCTTTTTTACTATATCCTCTGGATTTTATACATTTTGTTTTTGCATCAAATATATTTTGGGGAAAGCAAAACCACATTTTGGATTCCCTTCCCAGAACCAGTACCTCCCTCGACTCCCTGCAGGGCTCTGTCTGGGTGTGCCTCTTAACCACAATACAGGACTGAACTCCACTACAGGCTGTTAGTGCTTAACGAGCTTGGATTGTCTTCAGTGGGATTCACATGGGTCCTGATTTGAGCCTGTCATGTGCCAGTTTTCTAAGACATGAGGACACTGACAGCTGGGATACGTCAGTGTTGGTCTGGTCCTCGTCACGGCCGCCTCGGCCTCTCGTCATCTTTATCATCTTGTGTCAGCAGAGTGGCTCCCCCTGCTGCTGACAGTGGGTGTTTCTGGGAGGTAGTGTGTTTCTGGGAGGTAATGTGTTTCTGGGAGGTAGTGTTTTCCTGGTAGGTAGTGTGTTTCTGGGAGGTAGTGTGTTTCTGGTTGTGGTCCTGCTTCTGGTTCTGTGTCTCTGGTCCTGGTTGTGTTTCTATGGCCATATTATGTGTGTCTCTCTCTCGCTGGTACTGGTTCTTCACCCTCTGAGATTAGTAATGTTCAAAACAAAATCTATGCAAAATAATATGAATTTATGACGGATCTCTTCCTCAATGAGTCTGCAGTTTCCCCACGGCTTCAGGACAAATATGCAACCAGGCTACCAGGGACAGATACTGACCAGTGTGTGAGGATACAACTTATGGAATATAACCTAAATCCTGGGACCAGCTCACAGTGGTCTGCTCAAATCTTGCAACACACTCAGAGGGTCAGTTTGACTTGAACTGTGGTGTTTGTAGAGCGGTCAAGGTTTATTTTATTATGATTTTAAAACCATCTTTTCTAAAGACAGGCTTTTGAGGGGATTAACAAGGGTTGATTTGCCCTTACTCTTCTGGATGTCCTGCTTCTTACCAGGTCGTCAGTAGCAAAGTCCAATGTGTACAGCAACACAGCAGTTTGTTTTTTTGTCTATTTGTTACACCGTTTGGTGAGGATACATCCTACGATAGTCTTTTAAAATCTGCTTGATGATGTGTATGACTGACAAGAGATTGAACAGGAGCATGGAGTGCTTTCCATGTGACCAGTTTGGCAGCACCGCTGAGAGGGTTCACATGATTTTAGAGGTCATAGCGGTCAGGTCAACAAGATGAGAGACGGGGACTTTAACCTCAATGTTAGATGTTTGTTGTTGTAGTGAAGCAGAACTTAGACATATACTAAAAATCAACAGAGATTAGCTTTATTAACAAAATTATAATAAGTAACTAGATTTATATTGTTATAATCCAAGTGTGTGGCGCAGTGTTCATCTGGTGCACACTCTGTTCTTGTTGCTTGGAAGGGAAAAGCGGTGTGGGAAAGTATATAACAGGAATAATTAACGTTCATCAATTCAGATGAGTTCTGTATGTGATCATCTCAAACTGTTACCTGGTAGTTCAAGTACGTGCTCCAGAAAGAGAGGGACTAGTGTGGGAGTTTGCCAGACGCGATGGTGATGGTTGTCTTTTTTAGGAGCCGACTAATCATAGGGCACCCTTTCCTGTTTCACCTGTGGTTTCACATGACTTGTTTACTACTTGGGGTTCAGCACAGCAAAGTTGACACTGTCCAGTTCTATTCTGTATGTGGTCAATAAGATGTGGCTGTTGGCTGTTCGTATTAATTAATACTTTGAAATATTGTAAGTCTTGTCTCGCCTCATATATCAAACAAAGAAAGATGCTTGAAGAGCAACACGCCTTAAGTACGTAGTTTAAACTGTTTCATTAATACATTTCTCAGCCTCTGCTTCTGATACATGGTTGGAACACAGGACAGACAGCTAGACAGTCACTAGAGGATGGAATAAGCTTGCTACGTTCTTCTGTTGCAAGGCAACCGTTCTTCTCCCTCTCAACATAAGCGTCTGTGTCTGTCTGACCTGCCATTACACCTGCAAACTGGGAATACGGATCCTAACTGACTGTAACCAGGGTTCCCACAGCTCCTTGAAAGTTTGTGAATTTTAGGAGGATAAAATCATTAAGGCATTGCAAGTTTTGGAAAATAGACACTGAAAGTGCTTGAATGTATATATTTTTAAAGAATATAAATTGATGTCATCAGGGTTAAAGACCACAGATGTGATGTGCTGTGTTGGAGAAGGCAAGAGACCATGTAGTCTCATCTCTGTTGCAGCACGATGGAGAAGTGATCAAACATTCAAGCCTTTTCATCGTCTGTGGTCTTCAGTAAAGAGTGCTAGATCTCATTATAAAGATTCTCAGCGTTGTAACAGTAATTATCCTTGATAGTTGCCCGTGAAGTTCTTAAAGTCCTTGATTTTGATGTTGAAGGTCTGAGAACCCTATAAGTTGACCTTTTTATCCAAGTTTATACAAGGAGAAAATATTAACTGCCCGTATATTTAGATTGTTTAATGGTGAAACCTTTTTTTTTTGGGGGGAAATAGATGTAACTCCACTTCAGGAGATGGGAGATGTTCTATGAGATGCTTGTTGTGACAGTCTTCATATGTTTGATGAGGATGTTGTGGATGGATGTGTAGAATTTTTATACGCACTGTGTCATGATTGTTGCGTTCATGTTTTGGTTTGGAACTTTCACCCATGCCTTTTTGTTATTAAACCTCCTCTAATCGCAGCCTTCCCCTGGAAAAAGTGATCGAGAACAGTTATAATGAACTGTAGACAGTCAACTAATTATTTAATTGGATGGCGGCACGTTTAATGTTTTGTTGTTCTCTTTTCCGTAAGTTTCCTGTGTACATTTATATCTGTTATGTCACATCAAAGATGGGATCACATCATTGAAACGACGGGTGTGGGATTGATGACTTGATTTAGGAATATTGATTAACAGGGTATTCTAATGAAAGGACCTGATTTACTTATGCAAAACAAGTTGGATGAAAAGTGTCTGAGGAGACAGATACCGTGTACAGCAATAAAAGGCTTCACACACGATTCTACTCGTCCTCCTCTCGTCCTCCTCTTCATCAGCAGCTGCACCGTGCGGGGGAAAGATGCACACCACATCGAGGCAGGGTCGTTTTAGAAAATAATTTATTGATCTTTATTTACAAGGAGAAAAAAACAAATCAAATAGAAAACCGATACATGAGTAGAAAAAACCCTAACCGTACAAGGGAGAGAGGCCATCTGTACACTGCATTGAAGATGGGCTCCGCGTGTCGCTATGTTTGTCTTCAGAACAGAAAAGGCCCTAACCGTACAAGGGAGAGAGGCCATCTGTACACTGCATTGAAGATGGGCTCCGCGTGTCGCTATGTTTGTCTTCAGAACACGGGGGAGTCGATACTGACATGATCGGAGGAAGTTCGTCCTAAACCACCCCGGCCCCAAACCACTAACTCTCAGGGGGTGATCTAGGACAGGTGAATAGTGATAGAGAAGATAGTCCCACACTTCCAAATGTCAGACAGGAACACACAGAAGACAAAATGGCTGCTTGTAAGCCAGCGCTCATGAGGCGGTCCTACAGGACAGGCTGAGGTGCACGGCTGCTCCTCCTCACCTAGCAGGGCGCCTGGCTGAAACCTCCGGTCCTTTCCGTGTCACAAAGAAGTGCTCCCGACCGCCCAGACTCTCCACCCTCTGACTAGACAACTAGAGAACCAGAGGCGGTCGCTGCTCCGGGAGTCTTTGGTTATGTGGTTCTGTAGTTGCTGCCGTCTGCTGTGAGGCCCTGCCTGGGCACTGCTGACTGGGCACTGCTGACCCATGCATTTGCTGAGAGAAACTCTGGACTGGCAGGACACGAGCAATATTAAAGCTAGGTGATCCATCCATCAATCAATCAAGCTGAATATCAGTTTGATTGATTGACGGTGTTTGGTCAGGGCCAAAAAGAGTATGTTTCTAACCTGACAATGTCATCTCTACAATGACCGCAAATCAGAGAAAGAGCAAAACAATAACAAAAGCTTCACTCAGCTCTGAGTCCTGATTCAATACACTCAATACATTTTGGTCCAAAACATGAAAAAGTGACAGCTTGATAAAACAACCAAATGGAGAATCAAGTCTGAGAAAAGTCCTTTCTTTTGTTCATTTAAAAACAAAGGCTAAAACCATAGAAAGAGAAAATACATGATAAAACTACATTTCAAAATTGCACAATTTAATACTGATGGACTTGCAGAGGGCACCATGTTTGTAGTCCTCCTGTAGTGGAGACTAAAAATGGTTTCCACTGACCCACGGCGACATGGTAGCCGGGGAAACGGGAATCATAAACCATACCTCGTGGGGTCTGGAGTCTGACTCCGCAGACACGCGCCTTTGTCATTGTTGTGTTTTATGCACCAATGTTTTGGTATCGTCTTGACAACCCTATTCATATACTGCTGCTGAACACACACTGTGCTAAAATGGGACAGGGCTGTCAGAGCTGACAGCCTGGTGTGCTGGGTGGGGGGGGGGGGGGGGTTAACTGGTCAAGGATGAAGGCTTTTCGAAAGAACACCAGGACATGACAAACCTATCCCAAAATATCCTAAAACTGTTGTTCAATATGAGGTATGAAAATATATGAGACCACTTTCTTCTCTCTCTCGACCTCTCTCATGTGTGGGTAAGACTGTCCCATCCAGCTGTCGGTCTGTGGAAATCAGACAGCCAGACGTCTTACAAGTGGATAATACTGCCCTGAAGAACCACAGAAGAAGAACTCAGACACGCACACGCAATCTCTGCATTCATTCACCACAAAATTGATCTGCAGTCAATTTTCCTGTCAGTAAGCCAAACCCCAAAAGCCAATTGGAGGTGTCCTTGTCAATTCCCCCATGTCTCTCCACCAGTGACCCCTGACTCCCCCCTACCCCGGTCACAAAGGTCAGGACAGGGTGCAGTCATAGGCCCCCTCCTCGTTAACCTGCTCCACCTGCTCCTCCAGGGGCCTGTCCTCGGCTGGTCTGGGGAAGGCTCCGGGGGGGTCCATGGAGGTGAGGGCCATGCCCAGGCCAGAGGCCCCCCCCCGACTCAGGCTGTCCTCTGCCGCCCGGGGGGTCGGGGTCCCCCCTTCCGCCCCCAGCTTGGAGGGGTTGGCGGGCTGGAAGACCTCCGGCTGCACCTGCTCCACCACCACCTCCATCAGCTGCTGTAGCTGGGGCCGGATCAGGCTGAGGAAGGGCTTGTAGCCCAGGCTGCAGGGGGGGGGGGCATGTTTAGTCAACACCTCCACACATGAATCTGGGACGGTAACGAGGGGGAGATGGGAGACAGACTGACCAGTCAGTGGAGGCCCAGGCGTCTACGGCCAGCAGACCACTGCGGACTCCCTGGACCGTCTCGGCAGGAACCTCAGGACTGTCCAGGAAGCCAATCACCTGCTTGATCACGCTGGCTTCGCGTAGGATCAGACCAATTACAACGCACCACTCCAGACACCCCGCCTCCATGAAGACATGCAGGAGGTACCTGCCGGACAGGGACACGAGTGAGAACTTTCTAGCACACACTTCCCTCAGTCCCGCCCCCAACCCTCAGTGAACACACACAGCTCTTACCTGAGCTGCACCTGCGACTTGTGAGGGCCCTTATTGGCCAGCTCCATGGAGATGTGTTCCAGCTCCGCCTGGCTGAGGCACAGGGACGTCAGGTTCTCGTCCACCATCGTCCAATCCCCATCCACCACTGAGCTGGTCTCTGTCAGGTCTGTAGCAGAGCCGATACTGCAATCCTCCGCTGGAGAGAGAGAGACAGAGAGAGAGACAGAGAGAAAGACAGAGACACAGAGAGACAGAGTACAGAAACAGAAGTGAGTGAGATTGAGAGGGCTGCTGACTGACTGGTTCGTGAGCATGTTTGCTGGCTGCTGTGCTGGCTGCTGTGCTGGCTGCCTGTTGACAGGTGTGGAGGGCGAGGAGGGAACACGCTCACCTTTACCGATGAGCGGCGAGAGGAAGGCCTCGTGTGTCTGGGGGCTGTGGGAGGAACTGGAGTCCGTCTCCTTAGGCTCCGCCCCCATGGCGTCCAGCCAGGCGTGGTTGCGCCGCGCCGACTGTGGGGGCGCCGTGTCCATGTCACTGTTCACCAGGCTGTCGGCCGACTGGGACTTCAGCAGGCGCGAGCTCAGGACTGGAAGGATCACACACACAGACCGTTTAGAGAGTCTGAGGATGACACGTCTCTCTCTACCATCCCTCCTCCACCCCCTCTCTGCCCTCCTCCACCCCCTCTCTGCCCTCCTCCACCCCCTCTCTGCCCTCCTCCACCCCCTCTCTGCCCTCCTCACCCCCACGGCAGCGTCCGTTCTTGAGCGGCGAGCTCAGAGAGCACGCCGGGATGACGGGGAACGGCCACAGGAAGTCCCTGTGCAGGCGCTTGAGGGCCGTGACAAAGTCGTCGACGCGGGCCACGCGCGTGCGCTCGCGGCACAGCCAGCCAATCAGCTCGAAGCCCAGCTGGGCGGAGAAGCAGCCCAGGTCCTTGAGGCGCACCTGCTCCAGCAGGTGGCGGGCGTGGCGCCACAACATCATGTCTATGTACATGTTCTCTGCACTCTCTTCCTTGCTCCACCTATCAGTCCTGGAGAAAGGGAGGAGGAGAGGAGGGGGGAAGAGAGGAGGAGGAGAAGAGGGGGGGAGAAGAGAGGGGATGGGGGGTGGCATTTTCTTACTCTAGGCCTTTATTTCAGTGCTCTACCACAATGATTGTGTGTGTGTGTGTGTTAGTGTGTGTGTCTCACCCCTTAGCGCAGGGTCCTGAGGGCATGCTGTAGGTCTTCTGCAGGCTGAACTTGACTGCGGCGAGGCCGTCAGCTGACTGAGACAGACTGATGCTGCGGTTACGAAAGAACTCAAACCCTCCTGTCGAGCTGGGCTCCTGGAGACACACACACAGTAATGATGGCCAAAGGCTACAGACGGTTGAGGTCCCATTGAACAAGAATGTTAGCGGAGGGCAAAACAAATGACAAGCCACCCTACACAGCCATGCTGACTGGACACCTCACCCACTCACCTGAGTGGTGGGCGTCGGGGGCGGGGTCTCCATCTCCCCTGAACCAATGGCCTTGAGGAAGCGGATCATGTGACGGCAGAGGTCCCACTTGCCGTGCTCCAGCGCCGTGTTGAAGAGCAGCGTGGCGTGCTGCCGGCTCACGGCAGGAACCTCCATGTTCTGCAGACACACCACAAGGTTACGGCCCAGTGTCGACCACCACAGCTTCTCCCACTGCCACAACACAGCTCGAGCCTGGACACAACTACAGCAGTGTGTGTGTGTCCTGGGGAGGAACCTGGGGGCAGGTTGACCCACCTACGGACACCCAACACCCAGGTAAGAGACCGTGTCATTGCCCACCTGCAGGATGATGAGATAGGAGGCGGCCGTGTCGAGGTCCTGTGTCATCAAACACTCCTCAAACAGGTCTTTGGGGTTGCCGACGGCGGCAAACAGGTAGTTCCAGAGCGCGTACTCGGTCTTGCGGGCGCAGTGCACGATGGTCTGGAGGAAGAGGGGGAACTCGGTGATGAACTTGGCCACGGTGGGCAGCAGGGGGTCGGGGATGGGCTCCCGCGACGTGGCCTCCTCCTCCAGCACCACGTGGACCATGAGCTCCATGACGTGGGGGAAGTAGGGCAGCGCGGCGCAGGACTGGGCCAGCAGCAGGGCCTGCTCGCCCAGGTTCCTCACCAGCAGCTGCCTCAGGATGTGGTGCAGGTAGATCTGGGAGGTGCGCTCCACCGTGCAGTAGGGGAACAGCGCCTCCGGAGGGGCCCGCCGGCCCCGCGGCCCGTCGTACGGCACCGTCTCGTTGCTGGCGCCCAGGACGAGGGCGTCCTCGAACAGCACGGCCAGCGGGTAGATGTTGATGTGGAACGGCAGCATGATGCGCCGCGACAGGAACGAGTGCGGCTTGCGGTGGTCGCGCGGGAACAGCGGGAGCCACACCTTCATGCCCGCCTCGCCGCACGACAGCCACAGCGCCTCCAGCAGGTGGCGCTTCTTGCGGTTGCTGCGGCACGTGGTCCACACGTTCTCCACGCACTGGGCCAGGACCACGGGGGGGCAAAACGGGAGCTGGGCCGGGAGGAGACGACGGGGGTCAGAACCACACAGTGACAGGAGAGGGGACGTCGACTCACCCCATCCCTCCCTCCCTCCCTCGCTCCGTCCATGGATTACTCCCTCACCCCCCTCCCCTCATTCCCAGGACTCACCAGCTTCTCATGGTTGGGGGGGGTCTCCTTGTCTCGTACCTGGGGTCCAGACCGGTCCCTCTGCAACATGATGAGCTGGCCGGCCAGGTTCAACATGATGCTCTCAGCCATGCCAGCCTGGGGGGGGGGGGGGGGGGGGGGGGGGGGGGGGGGGGGGGGGGGGGGGGGGGCACAGGGAGATCAGTACTGTGTGTGGGTGAGTGTGAGAGAGAGAGAGACAGACAGAGAGAGAGAGACAGACGGAGAGAGAGAGAGAGACAGAGAGAGAGAGACAGAGAGTGTGTGTGTGTGTGTGTGTGTGTGTGTACCTGCTGGGGGGCCTTGAGAGAGATGCCGGTCTCGGTGCGTACTGAGGTGAGGGTGACAGACACCACCAGGGCAGGGTGAGGGATGTAGCGCGTCATGGACACCTCCTGCAGGAGCTCCACACTGGCCCACAGGTTAGGACTGGACAGTGGGGGGGGGAGAGGTTCATGTGTGTGCGTGCTCTTGTGTGTGTGTGCGCGTCCCTTAGTGTGTGTGTGTGTGTGTGTGTCCTACCCGTCCTGCCTCCTCTCCAGCCTGTACAGGCAGATGCAGCAGTCGGCTCTGAAGAGGATCACCATGTCCCGGAACACGTTGAGCAGCAGAGAGTCACACTGCAGCTTGGTGGTGGAGGCGAAGGCGTTGTCCAGGTTAGACGACCGCAGGTACAGTCTCAACTGGGAGGGGGGAGGGGGGGGGGGGTCATCAATACACTGATACACAACTCTCTTCTGGTCAATTCATGAAGGCCAACAGCACATTTCTGGTGAGCTTCCAGACTGTGAAACGGAGCCTCTCAGACATGCAGGAGAGCTGGATCTCTCTGGGACTGACCTCCTCCTGCCGGTCGATGAAGTTGTAACAGGCAACAACAAGAAAGTCCTTCCACCAGGACAGCCCTCCAGTCACCGTCATGCTCTGCTCCTGTACACACACACACACACACACACACACACGAGTGAACCTTGGTACACAAATACACACATACAGGTTAACGTTGGTACACAAATAAACACATATAGGTTAACCTTGGTACACAAATAAACACATACAGGTTAACCTTGGTACACACGCACACTTTTTCTCCCAGTCTCCCTCCCTCCCTCTCTCCCTCTCTCCCTCCCTCCCAGTCTCCCTCCCTCCCTCCCTCCCTCAGAGAGCCAGGTGGTACCTGAGTGATGTTTCCAAACAGCTTCCACTTCCTGGTGTGGAGGGAGTAATGTGCAAAGCCCCGCCTCCCTGCCACCGCCATGCACTGGCCCGCCGTGTCTATCGCTGCAAACTGGAGACCCCCAGAGGGTTAACACACACACACACACACACACACAGGTTAGCAGACTGTCAGGCACAGGGACATGTTAACAGACAGGCAGGTGACAGGGACCTCACTCACCCGGATGGGCCAGTTGCTCTCCAGGTATGTGCTGTGGATCTGCAGGAGGAGAACACACAGGGTTGGGTGGGTGGTTCACTCACTTTGAGTGTGTGTGTGTGTGTGTGTGTGTTGGCCAGCCTCCTCACCTGGACCACATGCCAGTGCTTGTGTCCCAGTAAAGTGCTGAGTCCCTGAGAGAGCGATGAGGGGGCGGGGGCGGGCTGGTGCGGGGGGCTGCTGTCCTGCGGGGGCGGGGGGCGGCGGGGGGGGCGTGCTCGGAGGCGCTGGCAGCCGGCGTGGGGTCACCGCAGGTCAGGAGGAGGCGGTCTTCTCCGTGCAGCAGCACATGCTCCTGGTTGCTCTACGTGGGATCGGGGACGGGAGGCAGAATAAAGCGCCCGTATCAACTGTTTACACACTCGTCGAGTGTGTGTGCATAGCGGTAGGCCGCTTTGCTCCGGGTAGGCAGGCGTGTGTGTAAACGTGTGTGTAAACATGTATGGGTGGTGTGTGTACACAGTATCCTGTTCCTAAGCTCGCTCTTGAGACTGTGTGTGTGTGTGTGTGTGTGTGTGTGTGTGTGGGGGGCTCACCGTGCAGGGGTTAACAGTCAGGGCGCTCTTGATGAAGGGGAACTGCAGGATGCCTGCCTGCTGGGAGGGGGGCGGGGCCGCAGACATCTCCTCCCCCTCCCCCTCCCCAGGCCCCGCCCCCCTGGTAGGGATCACCCACAGGTGGTAGCCCTCTGCCCCCCAGCTCTGCAGACAGAGAACCAACACCAGGCAGAGAGTCACGGTCAAAAAAACAAACACTAGGCTAGGCCGTCAGAGCACACACAGTGACGAGGGAACGTGTCAATCACTGAAGCGTGTCCTTAGCTGCAAGGGTGAGGGTGTGTGAGTGTGTGTGCGTGTTCTCACCATAGAGCTGATCTTAATAGGGTCTTTCTTTGTTCCGTCTGATTGATACCTGCAGATGATAGTGAGGATGGAGAGGGTGAGTGTCTGTGTGTGTCTCTGTGTGTGTGCATGTGTCTGTGTGTGTCTGTGTGCGTGTGTGTGTGTGTGTCTGTGTGTGTGTGCGTGTGTCTGTGTGTCTATGTGTGTGTCTGTCTCTGTGTGTGTGTCAGTGTGTGTGTGTGTGTTTTTGTGTGTGTGTGTCTGTGTGTGTTTTTGTGTGTGTGTGTCTGTGTGTGTGTGTCTGTGTGTGTCTGTGTGTGTGTGTCTCTGTGTGTCTGTCTCTGTGTGTGTCAGTGTGTGTGTGTGTTTCTGTGTGTGTGTCAGTGTGTGTGTATGTTTCTGTGTGTGTGTGTCTCTGTGTCTCAGTGTGTGTGTGTCTCCTCACGTGAAGTCCTCCCCCAGAGTACAGATCAGGTGAGCTCCAAACACGCTCCACAGTGACAGGCCGCCACACTCCCAGGTCACCATGACTACGCTGCAGTCAGGTGACCAGCGGATCAATTTGACCGCGCCAGTCTTGTTGTACGAGTCTAAACAAGTTAGAAAATGTCAATCATCAAATCAATAGTTCTTCATATAATAGGAATATAATGCACAATCAATCCACAAAACATCAACATATCTAGGGAGAGACTGGTTGAAGATCCAAATTATGACATAGCAAAGCTTCACTGCGGGAAGTTATCAGAAATATTATCAAAACTTGTTTGCTTAATTCAAAAAAATCGACGTTAAAATTTGGACTGAGCATCAGAACAAATGAAAACTTAACGCAAAATCTCTGTTGATATTTGCCGTTATACAACCCCTAGCCACCGGGTGTCAGAAGTGTCCCACAGTCTGAGAGGAACATCAGTCAAAGTGTTACACTGACTCACTGGGGGGACAGCTTCACCCGCTGTTGCTGTCTGTCCGCGATCTCTGTGATGTTTTTGTTCAAGAATGAAGTACGTCTTAGATGTAGGCGGTGACCTACAGGGGGCAGTGTCTCCTACCTGGGTAGTGTTTGGCAGTGAGCTCCAGCTTGTGAGACAGTTGCATGGATCCTGTAGTGGTGTCAATCATGTACACTAACACGGACCCACTAACGAGAGAGAGAGAGAGACAGAGAGAGAAAGAGAGGGAGAGAGAGAGAGAGAGAGAGAGAGAGAGAGAGAGAGAGAGAGAGAGAGAGAGAGAGAGAGAGAGAGAGAGAGAGAGAGAGCGCGAGAGAGAGAGAGCGAGAGACAGACAGAGAGAGCGAGAGAAGAGTCAGGTTTCTCATCTGTCAATCAGGCTTCTGTCTCTGTTTGGTTGCCATCTCTACCACACACACACACAGGATTAAGCCAGCTATCTGCTGCATACGAATATTAATAGGTAAATGAATTGAGCAGGTAAACTGATATTCAGACACAAGATAAGCGTGTCTTTTTGTGTGTGCGTGTGTGTGTGTATGCGTGAATACGACAGCTAATAAAACTATGACACAGAGTGAAAGAGAAAGGAACCAAGAAAGGGGCGAGAGAGGTGAGAGGACAAAATGTCAAAATGCACAAGTCCCTGAGATCAGTCTGGCAAGCACACACACCAGTCACACAAACAAACACACACACGCTTTCTAACTCACATACCAGATGTGCAAGAAGGCGCCCCCCCCCCCCCCCCACACACACACACACCCCCAAACGTACCTGGTGCAGCCAAAGGCCATGAGTCTGTACTTGTTGTTGACGGCCACACACATCCCATCAGTCACATCTGCCGCCCACACGCCCTGCAGCTGCTGGGACCCACGGCACAGAGCACACCAGTCACACCCTCCGCTCCTCCTCACGGCCTCTCTCCCTCGCTCGGAGGCCCTCAAATGTCTCTGTACATTCCCCCCCAAAAATGGTGTGTGTGTACTGGTGTGTGTGTGTGTCCTCACATCAGCAGTGATGGTGCTGGCCAGTGAGGTGATGAAGCCTAGCCTCCCGTCGTCCAGCACCACCGCAAAGCCGTCCAGAGTCACACAGTACTCCATGTCTCTGATGTAGGCCCCCTCCAGGTCCAGAGAAGGACCACCTGCTCACACACACACACACACACACACGGGGGACAAAGCACATGCTCAAATCTAACAGAGAGAGATCGTCAGACAGACAGAGAGACAGACAGACAGAGAGACAGACAGGCACACACACCCACACCCACAGCCATACCTCTGGCAGACTGCAGGTCCAGGGAGAAGGGCACCGTACAGAGGTTGATGGCCTTCCTGCCATTGGAGACCCCGTCCCAGTGCAGGATGTGGAGATAGCCGTCCTCCGTGGACACCAGCAGGTCCTCCTGGAGAGACTGCAGACTGGGGGGGGGGGGGGGGTTAGACATTTGACAGGATTTGTGTATTTTGGTGGTCATTCGGAGTGTGTGTTCATTGTAAAGTGTGTGTGTGCAGAGAAGCAGCCAGCTGTGAGAACAGCCAGCCAGCAGTGCCAAGCCTCAACGTCTCCACAGATATGTGACAAAACAAACACGCTGTCTGTTGCTCTGTGTGTGTGTGTGTGTGTGTGTGTGTGTGTGTGTGTGTGTGTGTGTGTGTGAGAACTATCACTGAGATGTAAAAGCAGACCATTGTCATTCAGGCCCAGCTGAGAGGAAGGTCTGGGGGGGCAGTCCTAGTCCTGGTTCTAGTCATGGCTCTGGCTCTGGTCCTAGTCATGGCTCTGGTCCTAGTCCTAGTCTTGGCCGTTTCTAGAGCCCCCTAAATGTGCTCCACTCGGCTCCTACGGTAACAGCAGCTCTACACCAACTGCATCCCTACAGCCTGCTCATTCTCATGAACATGCTGCTCAGTGGCATGGCTGAAAGCAGAGAGAGATGAGGGAGATGACAGACAAGACAGCAGGAAGATGACAGGGCATGAGAATGAAGAGAGAAAGAGAGCGAAGGATTGTGACAGAGTAAAAGGAAGAGTGGGGAAGAGAAAGAGAGATTGACAATGGAGGGAGGGGTGGACAGGAGCTCTGAAAGGGACAAGCTGACAGTACCAACTGCCTCTCTCAAGACAGACGAGAGCAAAGAGAAATGTCAGAGAGACAGGAAGACGGGGGAGGAGGAGCCTGCAGGAGAGCCTCTCATCTCCTGCCTGCTTCTCAGCTGGGGGAGAGGAAAGCATGTGTCCGTGTGTGTGTGTGTCCGTGTGTGTGTTTCCGTGTGTGGGTGTGTGTGTGTGTGTGTGTGTAGTCTACCTGGTGATGGGAGCCTCTAGATCCAGAGGTTTCTTCATCTCCAGACTGAGTGCTGGGGCACACTGCTCCTCCTTGTAGCCTGGGGTGACCTTGACACGGGGACTTCCTCTGTGAGCACACACACGCACGTTAAACGGGCTATTCAAGCAGAATTCAGCAACTGATTTGGCAAAGTAGAGTGTAACGTGGCCAGACTTCCTGTTGGAGCTGTGAGTGTGTGTGACAGACAGAGAGACAGAGAGAGAGAGAGAGAGAGAGAGAGAGAGACAGACAGAGAGACAGAAAGAGAGAGAGAAAGAGAGAGCGAGAGAGAGAGAGAGAGAGAGAGAGAGTCAGGGTCAGCAGGCCTCTTTCAGATATGTTTATCTGTTTATAGACCCATTCTTCAGTACAGTATAGTGTATTGTTGCCTCTGCACATGCATACGTGCAGAGACACAGGCAGGCGAGAAAAGGCAGTGCACACACACACACACACACACATTAAGATTTTGAGCAGATTGAATGACGCCTAACCGCTGTCCGTATTAGAAAGAAACACAGACACACACACACACCTGTGGGTTACATGAGACGGGTGTGTTAAATGTTAATGTGCTGAGCGCTGACACTGGGATTGATGTGACTTTGTGGTCATACCAGAGGAGTCACATGGCAGCCTTTCCTGTGTGTCTGTCTGCATGTGCATCTCCACTTCTGTGTGTCTGTGTGTGTGTTTCTGGCTAGCCTGCCCACAGTACTGAGGAGAGCAGCAGGGCGAAGGGTCACATAACTGACCTTCCAACTTGATCCTTTTCACTTTTATTGTTAAGTGTGTGTGTGT